>NC_080571.1:115522660-115828205 GCF_030247185.1 Malaya genurostris | reverse complement strand
ACTGTCCTCATTTACAAATATCTACATGAAAATATCAGACAAATGTTTTTTTTATTGAAGCAAGCTTACCTATTAATGAAAACTCAGCATATGTTGCCACGAGTTTAGAATTGGTAAACTAACCTCAGAATTGGTAAACTAAACTCATTAAAGCCATAGACGATTAAAAAAATAATAGAAATTACACTTACATAGTCTAGCATTATTAAAGTATTTGGACTTGGGAGTTCAGTGCAAAGTGAATACCTAAATACTGAAACCCTTACGCGTACCGTAGCATGAATTGAAAAATTGTAATATAAATCTTTGAAATTTACACGCATCAAGAAAATTTTACAAACTAAACGAATATACTCCTGTTACTTTTCCTTGTAAAATGTCAATAACCAGATTGTAAGGACTGTTACGCAAGTTTTGGTTTTTGACTTGTTGAAATGTTTGACTGCAAATTATTAAATTGAATAAACATTTAAGTATTTCATTCCAATATAGTAAGCAACTTTGAGTTTGTGTTTTCACTGTCCAAAGTCACATTTTTCTTCAGCACTCTTAGTTACCCTGGTCATGAGAGCTCTTCCAGTAAATATACTCGTTCTACTCAGAGCCGACATTTTTCGAGCACGTATTTTCAACCAAAGGTCAAACATATTTGCTGGATCGAGTTATTATTCGAGATGATACAAACAAAACACTGTTATCAAATAAAAAATAAATCGCACAGATTTAGAGTCCGACACCGTGACAGACAACAACTAGCCTAGCCGTTTTTTCAACTTTACATAAATCAAGATAACTGTAAGGGAGAAAAATCATCTTAACATTGGCGTAACGTAGCATTTTCTTTCACTGTTAAAGATAGGCAAATATGTTGAAGTATCTAATTACATCGAAGATTGCAATGCTGTCTACAAGCCAAGACCGAACAATATTTCTAACTTTTTTGTTCTCTGTTGATCTTTCAATATTCCGAAACGACAAAGGTGAAAAACAATTAATCTATTATATTCTGTATTTAATTATAAACTGAAAATCAGATTGTTTAACATAAAAGAAAATGAAATATATACATATTACGATATACTACCGAATATTAAGCATTACATTATGTGTAAGAAACCAGTAATAACAGTAAATAAAACAGAGGGATATTGTGAACATTACGTGATTAAACCTATATTCAATTGTCTATAACATACCGACACACCATTCTATTATCCGTGATTGTGATAGCAATCTTATACATAAAAAACTTGGTGAATTTTTATCCTAGTATATCGAGTGTCAATAAAATAAACCACTTACGGCCGGGATGATATGATACACAATACATTAAGTTAATTTCGAATTGAGTAAACATAGCAAATAAAAGGCACCCTTGATGACACAAGAAAAATCCGTCTTTTTTCACCTTCAAACGCTTCAAACCACGATACAACAAATTGAAAATTTTTATTAATGCACCTTAATCTCGAGAACGTTAAACGTTGTTTGACGTTTCAAGAACTTATATGTACTTCGGCTGCATTAAACAAATAGTGTTACAAACATTGAATTCTTTAGCACAGAGAACAGACATCCAAGTAGAGATTTCAATTTGTGTAAGAAATTTAACGGTTGTTTTGAAAAGCAATCACTAAGTAGCAATTCTCCTGTAGAGGCGCTTCGAACAGCCCACCCTCTCAGCAGACCGTTCAATTTTGTTGCTTTTTGAGCGCTTGTTGAACGATATATTGCACGAAATATTCGTTCAATTTGCTGGAACGGTTTGTTGTTGTTTTTTCTCTTGCAAAAATAGTGTGAAAATTAAGTGTTACCTTTCCATAGAAAGAAAATTTGTTGTTATTCTACGTGAAGTAGAAGTATTGTGCAGGTATGTATTGTTAGTTTAAACAAATAAGTGGAAAAAAACTTCAGAAATTCTGCAGTAAAACTAGTCCAACGGGGCTCCAACTCCTCATGTTAAAAATGGCTCAACAATGGACCTCTGTCTGCCGGGTTTGTTGAACGAAAAAAATGGCATTCGGTTCAACGGTCTGTTTCAAAATCGGCAAACGAAGGTCCCGTGTTTGCCTCCCGTTGAACGATTGATTGGACTTTCATTGGACCAATGATCCAACGTATTGGACCAATGAAGGACCACCGTTGAACGTTTTTTTCTAAGTGGGCAGTAATTTCTTATGGGCTCTTGCGTTCGAACTTTCATGAAATGGTAATCCATGCGTGCAACCATGGCCATTAGGCTCTCTGACAGCTCACTTACAACCATAGATGCAAATGAGATTGGTTTGTTTTCATCAGGAAACGCATGCATTAAACACGATTCAGACGATCAATCAACTTCGGTCGACGTCCAGATTAACTTATTAATTTTTTTAGCCGAATATTGCTCTCGTATCCGACATTAAAATGCTCCGTGAACTTGACGTAGTGTCCTTTTATATGAATTGCTTGCAATTAATGTTGTTGTTCCGTAATCGTTCCATGCAGGTGATAGTCGCTTGATGCTGCGTGTGAATCGCTTTTACATATTGTTTTGATTTCATCAGGAAACGTGGTGGCCAACCATTTTTCAGTAGGTCCGCCATTCATTTTTCACCGGGCATAGAAACCTCAATATTCCAGCACGGAAAGATTCTTTCCATCGAAGAAGAATTGAGGAATTGTTGCCTCGGTATCCTGAATGGCGATCGTTTATTACACATGCAGAAACCTGTAGATTCGCAAAGAATATACTCGAAACAAAAATGATCGCCAAACATTCATTTTAGATCAGATGTTTTTGAAACTTTCAGAGAATAAATGAACAATCACACTTAAAACCGATTGTCGAGCATAGTGAAGTGCCGAATCAGATCGGCAACACGATATTTTAACGATATTCAGAAATCCAATCCAAATGCACTTTTCTGAAATTCGTTCAGGTAATATTCTGATATCTCGGTAAAGCGTTTTTTTGCCGAATTTAGACATAATATTATGGCTTATGCCGGTAAAAACAAAATCAGCAAATCCGTTTGCGATAAATCGAACTTAGAGTGCCTATAATCAGAGTGAAGACTTCTCATCCGTAATTTTGGCAACAATTGAAAACATACAATCCGAAATATTGACAGTGTCGTTAGCTTTACATTATTCTTTACATCAGAGTTGCCAGGTTGTTTTTTCAAAAATCTGTGAAAACTCAAAAATTTATCTATATACAAGGAAATTTTCGCCAGGCTTTTCAGTGAGCAAAAAAATCGAAAAAAAGGTCTCCCACCTAGAGTAGTATAGAGGCCAAAACCGTAAAGATCTAGCGAGATCTGACAAAATCTAGGAAAATTTGAAAAATCTTGGAAAATTTGGAAAATCTGGAAAAGATCTGGTTAGTTTGAGTGTCTGGCGAAACGAGAAAAATCTTACATTTGCCAGACAAATCTGGCAACCTGGCAACGCTGCTTTACATTGTAATTGGCAGGTAGTTTGCTCATTTGGAACTGGAAGCTGTCATTCCAAACGAACAGCGGTCGTCATTCTGGCTATAAGCACTCTATTCCAACAGTGTTAGCTTCTACTGAAACATATCGAGACACATATAATGTCTTCTGTAGATTTTCCAAAACACGTCACCATTATAAATATATAAATTAGATGAAGGAAAACAATTTCCTTATTTCGCGGAAAAATAAGGAAAATCAAAAACTATCCCCTTTTCATATATACTTGTAAATATCTGCTTATTCTGTTGGGGTTTGTTTTTTATTTTTAATTCTGAATTAAAATGAGCATTATTTAATCCCCTTTCCCCAAGCTTGGCTTTGGAAATATTTATTTCACACAATAACAAATAACAATATGAAAGAATAATCCTTTCTACGTTCGATTACTGAATACTCAGCAATTCATGATTTAAAAAAAAGGATTCTTTAATCATTTTAATGGTCATTTCTTTAGTTAGGATAGTATTCGCATATGTCATGATGGCGCCACGTTAACAGATCGGCTGAAAAGTTCGTATCGTTTCTATGAGAGGGCGCCACTAGAATTAAATCCATACCATTTTCAGTTAGTGCCAACCTTTAAAAGATACGTGTATAAATTTGACAGCTGTCTGATTATTAGTTTGTGAGATATTGAATTTTGAGTGAAGCTACTTTTGTTATTGTAAAAAAATGTAAAAAAAGGAATTTCGTGTGTTGATGAAACACTACTTTTTGATGAAAAAAAGTGCCACCGATACCAAAAAATGGCTTGATGAGTGTTATTCAGACTCTGCACCGGGCGAAGCAACAATTCGTAAGTGGTTTGCAAAATTTCGTACTGGTCATATAAGCACCGAAGACGATGAACGCAGTGGACGTCCAAAAGAGGCTGTTACCGATGAAAACGTGAAAAAAAATCCACAAAATGATTTTCAATGACCGTAAAGTGAAGTTGATCGAGATAGCTGACACCCTAAAGATATCAAAGGAACGTGTTGGACATATTATTCACGAATATTTGGATATGAGAAAGCTTTGTGCAAAATGGGTGCCGCGTGAGCTCACAATCGATCAAAAACAACAACGAATTGATGATTCTGCGCAGTGTTTGGAGCTGTTATATCGAAATAAAACCGATTTTTTTCGTCGATATATAACAATGGACGAAACATGGCTCCATCACTTCACTCCGGAGTCCAATCGACAGTCAGCTGAGTGGACTGCACGCGATGAACCGAACCCAAAGCGTGGAAAGACTCAACAATCGTCCGATAAGGTTATGGCGTCTGTATTTTGGGATTCGCATGGTATAATTTTCATAGACTACCTTGAAAAGGGAAAAACCATCAACAGTGACTATTATATAGCGTCATTAGAGCGTTTGAAGGACGAAATTTAAAAAAACGGCCTCATTTGAAGAAGAAAAAAGTTTTGTTTCATCAAGACAATGCACCGTGTCACAAGTCGATGAAAACCATTCTGAAATTGAACGAATTGGGCTTCGAATTGCTCCCTCATCCACCGTATTCTCCAGATTTGGCCCCCCAGTGACTTTTTCCTGTTCTCAAACCTCAAGAGAATGCTCGCTGGTGAAAAATTTAGAAGCAATGAAGAGGTAATCGCTGAAACTGAGGCCTATTTTGAGGCAAAGGACAAATCGTACTACAAAAATGGTATCGAAAAGTTGGAAGATCGCTATAATCGCTGTATCGCCTCTGATGGCCATTATGTTGAATAACAAAAACGAATTTTGGCAAAAAAATGTGTGTTTCTATTAAACGATACGAACTTTTCAGCCGAGCTGTTACACTATCAAAAATAATCAGTCTGCATTCTAGACTGTGTTTATTTATTTTTTTTCATTCACCAACAGAGTTGCCATTCATACAGAATTATCTGTAATGTCTTGATTTGTATACGTCCATGCGAATTTCATGCAGGATATATATTCAATACATACGCTCAGACAAATTGAGTAGTGAAAATCATAAGGCAAATCTAAGATAATATGAAAAATATACCTCTGCAATAAACATCTGTTTTCATACGAACAACTTATGAATTCCACAGTATACGAGAAATGATATGTTTGTCATCAAAATTTCACACAATGTTCCTAAAAATTTCGTATGAATTTCATAAGGTTTTTATCGGAATTTCAATTTTCGTGACTTCATCAGATGGTCTTATGATTCGCATACGATATTCTTATGGTTAAAGCCCATACGAAATCATTATGAAATTCTATATATATATATATATATATATATATATATATATATATATATATATATATATATATATATATATATATATATATATATATATATATATATATATATATATATATATATATATATATATATATATATATATATATATATATATATATATATATATATATATATATATATATATATATATATATATATATATATATATATAGAATTTCATAATGATTTCGTATGGGCTTTAACCATAAGAATATCGTATGCGAATCATAAGACCATCTGATGAAGTCACGAAAATTGAAATTCCGATAAAAACCTTATGAAATTCATACGAAATTTTTAGGAACATTGTGTGAAATTTTGATGACAAACATATCATTTCTCGTATACTGTGGAATTCATAAGTTGTTCGTATGAAAACAGATGTTTATTGCAGAGGTATATTTTTCATATTATCTTAGATTTGCCTTATGATTTTCACTACTCAATTTGTCTGAGCGTATGTATTGAATATATATCCTGCATGAAATTCGCATGGACGTATACAAATCAAGACATTACAGATAATTCTGTATGAATGGCAACTCTGTTGGTGAATGAAAAAAAATAAATAAACACAGTCTAGAATGCAGACTGATTATTTTTGATAGTGTAACAGCTCGGCTGAAAAGTTCGTATCGTTTAATAGAAACACACATTTTTTTGCCAAAATTCGTTTTTGTTATTCAACATAATGGCCATCAGAGGCGATACAGCGATTATAGCGATCTTCCAACTTTTCGATACCATTTTTGTAGTACGATTTGTCCTTTGCCTCAAAATAGGCCTCAGTTTCAGCGATTACCTCTTCATTGCTTCTAAATTTTTCACCAGCGAGCATTCTCTTGAGGTTTGAGAACAGGAAAAAGTCACTGGGGGGCCAAATCTGGAGAATACGGTGGATGAGGGAGCAATTCGAAGCCCAATTCGTTCAATTTCAGAATGGTTTTCATCGACTTGTGACACGGTGCATTGTCTTGATGAAACAAAACTTTTTTCTTCTTCAAATGAGGCCGTTTTTTTAAATTTCGTCCTTCAAACGCTCTAATGACGCTATATAATAGTCACTGTTGATGGTTTTTCCCTTTTCAAGGTAGTCTATGAAAATTATACCATGCGAATCCCAAAATACAGACGCCATAACCTTATCGGACGATTGTTGAGTCTTTCCACGCTTTGGGTTCGGTTCATCGCGTGCAGTCCACTCAGCTGACTGTCGATTGGACTCCGGAGTGAAGTGATGGAGCCATGTTTCGTCCATTGTTATATATCGACGAAAAAAATCGGTTTTATTTCGATATAACAGCTCCAAACACTGCGCAGAATCATCAATTCGTTGTTGTTTTTGATCGATTGTGAGCTCACGCGGCACCCATTTTGCACAAAGCTTTCTCATATCCAAATATTCGTGAATAATATGTCCAACACGTTCCTTTGATATCTTTAGGGTGTCAGCTATCTCGATCAACTTCACTTTACGGTCATTGAAAATCATTTTGTGGATTTTTTTTCACGTTTTCATCGGTAACAGCCTCTTTTGGACGTCCACTGCGTTCATCGTCTTCGGTGCTTATATGACCAGTACGAAATTTCGCAAACCACTTACGAATTGTTGCTTCGCCCGGTGCAGAGTCTGAATAACACTCATCAAGCCATTTTTTGGTATCGGTGGCACTTTTTTTCATCAAAAAGTAGTGTTTCATCAACACACGAAATTCCTTTTTTTACATTTTTTTACAATAACAAAAGTAGCTTCACTCAAAATTCAATATCTCACAAACTAATAATCAGACAGCTGTCAAATTTATACACGTATCTTTTAAAGGTTGGCACTAACTGAAAATGGTATGGATTTAATTCTAGTGGCGCCCTCTCATAGAAACGATACGAACTTTTCAGCCGATCTGTTAACGTGGCGCCATCATGACATATGCGAATACTATCCTAACTAAAGAAATGACCATTAAAATGATTAAAGAATCCTTTTTTTTAAATCATGAATTGCTGAGTATTCAGTAATCGAACGTAGAAAGGATTATTCTTTCATATTGTTATTTGTTATTGTGTGAAATAAATATTTCCAAAGCCAAGCTTGGGGAAAGGGGATTAAATAATGCTCATTTTAATTCAGAATTAAAAATAAAAAACAAACCCCAACAGAATAAGCAGATATTTACAAGTATATATGAAAAGGGGATAGTTTTTGATTTTCCTTATTTTTCCGCGAAATAAGGAAATTGTTTTCCTTCATCTAATTTATATATTTATAATGGTGACGTGTTTTGGAAAATCTACAGAAGACATTATATGTGTCTCGATATGTTTCAGTAGAAGCTAACACTGTTGGAATAGAGTGCTTATAGCCAGAATGACGACCGCTGTTCGTTTGGAATGACAGCTTCCAGTTCCAAATGAGCAAACTACCTGCCAATTACAATGTAAAGCAGCGTTGCCAGGTTGCCAGATTTGTCTGGCAAATGTAAGATTTTTCTCGTTTCGCCAGACACTCAAACTAACCAGATCTTTTCCAGATTTTCCAAATTTTCCAAGATTTTTCAAATTTTCCTAGATTTTGTCAGATCTCGCTAGATCTTTACGGTTTTGGCCTCTATACTACTCTAGGTGGGAGACCTTTTTTTCGATTTTTTTGCTCACTGAAAAGCCTGGCGAAAATTTCCTTGTATATAGATAAATTTTTGAGTTTTCACAGATTTTTGAAAAAACAACCTGGCAACTCTGATGTAAAGAATAATGTAAAGCTAACGACACTGTCAATATTTCGGATTGTATGTTTTCAATTGTTGCCAAAATTACGGATGAGAAGTCTTCACTCTGATTATAGGCACTCTAAGTTCGATTTATCGCAAACGGATTTGCTGATTTTGTTTTTACCGGCATAAGCCATAATATTATGTCTAAATTCGGCAAAAAAACGCTTTACCGAGATATCAGAATATTACCTGAACGAATTTCAGAAAAGTGCATTTGGATTGGATTTCTGAATATCGTTAAAATATCGTGTTGCCGATCTGATTCGGCACTTCACTATGCTCGACAATCGGTTTTAAGTGTGATTGTTCATTTATTCTCTGAAAGTTTCAAAAACATCTGATCTAAAATGAATGTTTGGCGATCATTTTTGTTTCGAGTATATTCTTTGCGAATCTACAGGTTTCTGCATGTGTAATAAACGATCGCCATTCAGGATACCGAGGCAACAATTCCTCAATTCTTCTTCGATGGAAAGAATCTTTCCGTGCTGGAATATTGAGGTTTCTATGCCCGGTGAAAAATGAATGGCGGACCTACTGAAAAATGGTTGGCCACCACGTTTCCTGATGAAATCAAAACAATATGTAAAAGCGATTCACACGCAGCATCAAGCGACTATCACCTGCATGGAACGATTACGGAACAACAACATTAATTGCAAGCAATTCATATAAAAGGACACTACGTCAAGTTCACGGAGCATTTTAATGTCGGATACGAGAGCAATATTCGGCTAAAAAAATTAATAAGTTAATCTGGACGTCGACCGAAGTTGACAATGACAATCACACAATGTTCCTAAAAATTTCGTATGAATTTCATAAGGTTTTTATCGGAATTTCAATTTTCGTGACTTCATCAGATGGTCTTATGATTCGCATACGATATTCTTATGGTTAAAGCCCATACGAAATCATTATGAAATTCTATATATATATATATATATATATATATATATATATATATATATATATATATATATATATATATATATATATATATATATATATATATATATATATATATATATATATATATATATATATATATATATATATATATATATATATATATATATATATATATATATATATATATATATATATATGCCTGAGTGTATTACCAAAACAAAAAACATTCTCCAACGCAATAAAAAATCGAATCCATGTTCTGTTACTATCTTAATTTGCTTCTGGCCCTCCGCCACTTCATTTCGGATCAAAATTACTACCACAATCAAAAATAGCCTAGATGACTACAAGTTCATTTTACATCTGGCCCAATAATGAATTTTGTAAACATTCCATGCGAAAAAGTATAAATATTACAGCTATGTATATACCACAAACCAATAATCGGTACCACGAACATGAGAAGTCATTTTTCTGAACAACGTTGAGAAAAATAAATTGTTTCATTTAAATATACCTAAAAATCTGTGCAGAAAGTTGTAAATCTGTGAAACACAGATTAATCTGTAAACCTGTCATCTCTGCTACAAAGCCAGCTGATCTGTGTTGACTAAAATTTTGAAATTTTTTCGAGGCCTGTGCTCAACAACAAACGAGCTCAGAGAGAACTAAGAGTGTGTATGTGTCAGCTCGCTTTCTCCTCTTTCTGCCAGAGTTGCCACATTTAAATCTGCATTTTTCAGAAGAAAAATCTGTAAATCTGTATCGAGAGCTCAAAAACCTGTATTGAAAATCTGTATTTAGAAGTGATAAGAAATAGAAGCACAACGGAATAAAAAGTCTTTAGAACCCAAATTTAAAGAAACCAAAACTTTTCTTAGTCTGACTTTTATGATGTTGTAGTTGAAAAAACGCTGGAAGTTGTTTTTGCGTTTGAGTCTCTCGAAATAATGATTTGGCGAAAAACTTTTAAAATCCAATCTGAAAGTGAGAACTTAGTCTGATTACATGTGTTGCAGAAATAACAAGACAGTAAATGTAAAGAAATGTAACAACAACAGTTCCAGTGGAAAAGTTTAAAGTGTCTGTTAAAAACACCTGTAAAAGGCACACTGAGAATTAGGTATATAAGCAATCTTCAGTAACATTATTTTTTATCTTTGGGCCCCTCCCGAAACGAAATCCTGGGTACAGGCCTGGTATTGAGCGTTTGAGTACCATGTTTGAATTCCAAGTCAACATTTTCAAACGAAAAAAGTATATGGAATTACAATTCAATTGTAATAACCTTGGTTAGTAACAAAAACTATTAAATTTCGTCGATGAATGTTCTTGTAAGTGCGGCAATGACTTACGATATAAAGAAATGCTCATTGAATCTGCCATTCTATAACAATAATCTGTAGGAATAATATTTTTAAACATCATTTTATTGCAGAAATTTCATTTCATTAGTGAATACAGATAAATACAGATTTTTTATACAAAGCAATACAGATTTTCTATGAAAATATCTGGCATCTCTGGTTGCAACTAAAATTAAGTACAAAAAAATCTTTATTAGCAGATATAATATCTGTGTTTACTGTCCTTAACATACTCTTTTATACAAGTTTTATCCTCTTTTTAAAATTAACACACAATCAGGATAATGTTTTCACTTTAAAAAAAATCAATACCATTATTTACTACATTTTAACTCGATCATTACACAATTTTTAATCCACGCTATCAAAAATCTGTACAAATCTGTATTTTTGCCAAAAATCTGTAATCTGCATATACAGAATCTTGGTCACAAATTTATCTGAAAAATCTGATCTTTTTAATCTGATTGATTAAAAATTTTTCCGGAAAAAGTTTGTTTTGGACGACAAAAGTTACTTCCCTCTTTCGAAAACGCAGATTCCCGCAAACGATCGATACTATTAAACGGACAGTTCTACTGTACATCCGAACATAAAATATAAGTTTAAACACAAGTTTCAACAGAAAGTGATGCTGTACATTGTCATTTCCGAGAAAGGCATTTCTAAGCCATGGTTCAAGCCATCTGGGTTGGCAATCAATCAAGATGTGTACCAGAACGAATGTTTGTAGAAAGTTTTGATCCCGTTTTTTCAAATACATCATGCTGATGGACAATACGTGTTTTGGCCGGATAAAGCGTCATCGCATTGCGCCAAAAAACACACTCGTTCCTGAATACCCATTCGATCCCATTTGTACCCAAAAACCACAACCCGATAAATCTACCTCAGTGTCGCCCAATCGAAGATTTCTTTGGGGTTTTGAGCTCCATGGTGTACAAAAATAACTGGAGAGCCACGAATTGCAGTTGATTGGTAGAATCAAAAGATGCATTCGCAAAGTTGACATGAAGGCCGTACAACGCTCCTGTTCCGACATCAAACGGAAGCTTCGCCGAACATCCGATTACGGACCGTTTTCAAATGTTCACTAATTTTTTTCAACAATGGACAATGTATCTTTAATTTCAATAAATCAGATCTTCTCCAAGCATGTTTATCTTTTTTTGACAGCTTGAGAAAGAATTTCCAAAATTTTAGTTGCCACCCGTTACATAACACAAGGGGTGAACCAATAGTTAATAGTTAGCGCAGTTCAATATAGGTGGAAATAGTGCCCCATGAAAATTTATTTTTAGAAGTATTCCCAAATTACCATATGCATTATATCACTGCACATTTACAACTATATTTTTACATTGTTAATGTATAATTACACTAATCCTACAAAATTTAAAGCAATGTGCATTAAATTTGCATTCAAAGCGTAACTGAGCATTATTTTACAACAACCTTCTGCGGTGCTATATATCGACATTCAATGCTATATTTTGGAGCATCGAAACTTTAATAATAACTATACGAGTCTACCCATAAAAAAATAAACCATTGATTTCACAGCATAAACAATCGATGCACAATTAGATCTATGGGTGACAATACATTTTATTGTATCTTGACAAAAAAATCATTTCCTGCGATTCAATATATTGTTTCTACGATTTACAATTGAATTTATTATACACGTGGTGTTTCAAACAATATGCAAACAGTACATTTGATTGTTTTCCAAGAAAACATGTACGAGAAAATTTCATGATTTGAATTGTTAAAATACTTAACAACCTATACATTCTATTGTGAAAAGCATGTTCACAATTAATTGAATAGTGTATAACAATACATTAAAATATTTTTCAAGGGTCAAAGCAAAATTGTGGAAGGTTTTGTAACAACAAATCGTATTGTTTTTCTACAATAATTTTTATTCGGGTAATAATCGCCCTTTGAGCTTCAAAATCTCGGTTGATTTTTCATTAGAGCGAATAAGCAAGTGACAGTTTCTCTTTAATCACTCTCTCTTTCGATTATTGTGATGTGATTAAAAAGATTTTCTTTGATATCACTATTCTGTTTGAAAATCGAAAGTTTCGGGTATCATTTCATGCATAGCGTTGAGTGATAAACGTGGAAACCGCTTGGTAATTAATAAAAGAGAAAGTAAACAAAGAGAAACTGTCACTTACTTATACGCCCTTTTGAAAAATTAACCGAGAAAAAGCGTGGTAAAAACATGTGTAGCTCACCCTCCTGCTATGGAAGCTAGTTACTGAAACCGAAGTATTTGGTTTTGGTGGCGTTGTTGTCAACAATATGTTAAGCTACGTTCATACCATACAATCAAACCACACTGGTGTCAAAAGTTAATTTCTTTAAACCCAATACAAATATAACTCTTGTCTAGTATTATCTGCAAAACAAGTAATTTGACCTCTTTTTGAATAAGAAAAAAAGTGGTTTGTTATAGTTTGATTATATTCCATCGAAATCATTTCCTTATGTTGGTGCAACCGCATGAAAAAAGATGTGAACACTGCTTAAAAACAGCATTTGACAGCGAACTAGAACCAAAAGAACCAAAAATTAGGTTTTTTATCGTGACGACACAAATGAACAAGTATTCATTCTTGACAGTTCAGCGGTACTGTTTAGAAACAAGCTTAAACAAAAATCGAAGAGCACATCTAAAACAATCATCTTTACACTTTGCAACTAGTCACTTTTATTTAATAAATATCAAAAACGAACCGTATTCAATCGTGAACAAATGTTTTAAAACTTTATTTAGGCGATACGGACCGTAAATGGTCTGATCCAATTTGTGAATAAACAAACAAAAGAAATTTCTGTTTACAAACAGTACTAGGTTTTGCACGATGACCACTCGAATGAACCACCAATGAACTGCCGATGAATAAAGTTCACCTTTTGACAGCTATCAGTGGTTTGTTTTGATTTTCAGATGAAGATTCAAAGTTCGGAAATGACCAAAAAGTGTTTGTTGAAATCGTGTTCCTCGGAAAAAGGGACTAAAAAAATCCGCGTTTCCACTACCAAGCAGAAATTTCTTTATGAATAGGTTAAATGAAAAAAGGAGAGAGAAGTGAATTGAAGCCCTCAGACTGAGTGCAGGTTTCCGTTCGCTCTGTCAGCGGGGGACAATCCGTGTGCGTATGCGGATAGTTTGTGATTTTCCTTGCTTTCAACTGCATCCATATCGCTAAATTTGATGATCCTTCGTTTCATGTAAGGCAGCGTGCAAAATTCGAAATCATACGATGAACTTCCGATGAACTTATCCACTGTAAACAAACCACTGATAGCTGTCAAAATAAATTCATTTTGTTCATTTTTGTGAGGTTATGTCATGTTCGTGCAAAACCTAACTGCTGGACTGTCAAAAAGTGTTCATCCGATTGAGGTTAGCAGTGAGGTGACGGTAAAAAACCTAATTAGGTTTTGCACGATGACGACACAAATGAACTGCCGATGAATCAAGTTCATCTTTGACAGTTGCCGTGTACTTGTTTTGTTTTGCGACTGCAAGTTAAACATTGAAAAAATGACGAGAAAGTGTCTGTTAAAAACGCATTCCACAGTGAAAATAACTAAACAGATTGCCCTGTATGTGTTTCCAGCATCAAGGAGCGATATATGTATGAATCTGTTGAGTGTGAGGCGACTTGCAATTTTTACATTCGAACGATGAACTTCTGATGAACTTTTAAACTGTAAACAAGTACACGTCGACTGTCAAAAAAAGTTCATTCTGTTCATTTTTGTGAGGTTATGTCATGTTCGTGCAAAACCTAATTGTATGCAGATGACAATCGCACCACCGGCGTGGAAATGGTTCACAGCCTTAGAATAGCGGACCTTACACGATCATTAAAAGTGTCATATCTAAAAAAATAACATCATGTTAATGAACATGTATGGTGCAATAATGGCGAGTTTTCTATGCAAATCTGAAATATCATTACTTAGTCATCATTAAAAATGACAAAAATAATTCTTGTGTAATAGCCGCTAATGTCATTACTTCAGTAATTATTAAAAATGACATTAATCATTATCGTGTAAGGGCCGCTTTAGGTTTGAACATAAATATCGAAATAATTAGCAAATTTTTATCAGTGTATATAGAAGGCCAATAATAAAAGACTAGCAAAAAAACAGAATATTCAGGACTGTGCGTTTACTGTGTATTTTTAAAGCAAGGTTGGGAAAAGCCTCATTTGCCAATAAGTTTATATTTTAATTTGCGATTACATAAGCAAATAAAGGTATGTACGATTTACTTTCCTGCCTATATTCGCAAATTAGTTCCATTTTGAGTTAGCTTAACGAACAAAGTGTTTTTTTTTCGTTGGGAAAATCCAATTATAAAATAATGTCAGTTCCTGTATGGAATTTGAAATTTTGAATCGTCTCTATCTCAATAAGCTGCTTTTGATTATGGAACTGAAATGTAGCTATGGGCAGCTTATTTTTGCGCTAATACTGAAAAGAATTCTTTTCTGCAGAGAAATGGAACCGTTCAAGAACCACACAGCAAACTTGTTCATAAAGAATTTGGCCGTCTCCGTCGATGATTTTCAGTTATGGAAAGAATTTTCTCGATTTGGAGATATTATATCGGCTAAGGTGATGCGAGATAATAACGGTAATTCAAAATGTTTTGGTTTTGTTTGCTTCCGTTCATCACTTGATGCGAGAAATGCAATTTTTGAAATGAATGGTCGAATTTTTGTTGGAAAGCCACTGTACGTTGGCCTTGCTCAATCCAAAGCTAAACGTCATCAAATATTGAAAAAACAGTTCAACAAGGCAATAGAGAAATATGCAGAAGACGATGAAGGTACTGCCGGGTTTCAATGTTAATTTTTTCTAACCAATTCATTTAATGTCAGAAATCTACAGTAGACAATAAGTCAACATTTCTGGAGCATATATGTTTTATCATTCGTTACGTCCCAACGATGAATTTTATGTTGTGTCAGTTCGTTAAATCGATAAAATTAACAGATCTATCGAATTTTACCAAAAAAGAATATAGATAAGCTTGAGAATGATTTGGTAAAAAGAATAAACGTTACGGATGCTACCGACTACTTATTCAAACAATCTTTTTCACTTATGTAATAACCAAAAAAAATAAATTTTGAAAATGACAAATGCGTTAAGAGCAAATTCAGCAGCTAGAAGTTCTATATGGAAGATCTATAATAGAGCAGAAACTGGAACAAACGTATCCCCAGCGAGCCGTTCTAGTTTTATTTATTCGACCAGTTCTGTCAAATTTAAAACTGGTCTACGATGCCGTTCTATTTTTTGTATGTTTAAATACGAGTAAAACACTGCTTGGGGCTGCCAGTTTTTCTTGTTAGGGCATATTCAGTAGTGTTTTAGTTCTAGATGCATAATTTATGCCAGTTACAAAATTTAAATCTGGATTTTATAACAAGAAAAACTGGTAGCCCCAGCAGTGTTTTACTCGTGTTTCAGATATACAAAAAATAGAACGGCATCGTAGACCAGTTCTAAATTTGACAGAAGAACTGGTCGAATAAATAAAACTAGAACGGCTTGCTGGGGATACGTTTGTTCCAATTTCTGTTCTATTATAGATCGTCCATATAGAACTTCTAGCTGCTGAATTTGCTCTTATAAAATTCAGATTTAAATTTTGTAACTGGCATAAATTATGCATCTAGAACTAGAACACTACTGAATGTGCCCTAAAGGCATATTCAGAAGTGTTTTAGTTCTAGATGTATAGTTTATACCAGTTTCAAAATTAAAAATTGTGAAATATAACAATAAAATCTGGCAGCCCAACCAGCAGTAGGACTGTTCAAATAAATAAAACTAAAACGACTTGCTGGGTATCTACTTGTTTTAGTTTCGGTTCTATCATAGATCTCTCATATAAAATCTCCAGCTGCTAAATTTTCTTGTGTATGTTTCATTTCTTCTTGCAGGTTGAGGTTAATTATCCAATACTTCGATTTTTTCCTCTCAAGCGACATTTTGCTCGGACCTGGGGAATTTAGAAGCTAGTTGGCTAGCTCGACTACAGTGTGGGCCATTTGAAGTGGAAACATTTGTTTCTAAACAAATTATATGAAAAAACATTTGTTTTTATTTTCATTTCTATTATAATTCATGTTGGTTTAAAGAGATATGTTATAGCTATTTTGTGGAAATGATATCACGTAATCACCTTTGGTCTTGAGTTAAAAATGTGCCCTTTTTCGGCGTTTGGGCCAGTGTGTCGGTCGGTTTAACGGCGATTTCACGTCTTATGTTGTCTTTGAGTTGAGCTATGGTTCTTGGCTTATCACCTTATTGAGGTTTCTATGCCCGGTGAAAAATGAAGGGCGACCCTAGTGAAAAATGGGCAATCAGCAATTCGCACGTGGCATCAGGTGACTATCGCCATCATGAAACGGTTACGGAACAACATTAATTGTAATCAATTTATATGAAGGGACACAACGTCAAGATCACGGAACATTTTGTCGTCGGGTACGTTGATAATATCCGGCTAAAAAATTATTAAATTAATCTTGATGTCGACCGAAATTGATTGATCGTCTGAATCGTGTTTAATGTAGGCGTTTCCTGGTGAAAACAAACCAATCTCATTTGCATTTCTCGGTTCATTTTTCAAAAGGGCGTATAAGCAAGTGACAGTTTCTCTTTGTTTACTTTCTCTTCTATTAATTACCAAGCGGTTTCCACGTTTATCACTCAACTCTTTGCATGAAATGATACCCGAAACTTTCGATTTTCAAACAGAATAGTGATATCAAAGAAAATCTTTTTAATCACATCACAATAATCGAAAGAGAGAGTGATTAAAAAGAAACAATGAGCATCACAAAATCATTTATCATGACCCGATAACCAGTATTGGTGATTGCCGAAAATTTGACAGAAGCTGCTATATTGCTATCTATATTGTATATAACATTTTCAATCCGGTAGAAGATGCTACAAGAACTCGAGTCTCTTAAATGCATGAACCATGAGAGAATTTTACTACATTTCTTCACTCCACTTCATACTCTGAGTATTTCACGGCCCTTAAAAAAATTTACAGTCTGATAATGATCGTTGCTGCGTGAAATTTCCCAAGAGAAAATCGCAAGTTGAAAATTATCTCAGAGAATCGAATCGATGATTCAACTTGATGATTCTCATACTAGATTGCAAATTAACCCTTGTGTGGAGCATTCACAGACATTTCCATAGACACAACTTATACAAAGGTTATATGCACATAGTTAGAATAAGCGGCAAAAGTAAAATGATTCTATCGCAATTATCAACTGCCTGTATAGAATCGGATCGCGAAACGAGAATAAGCGACCGTTTTTTGCTTCAGAAAGGATCCTCACAGCAGCGTGCTAACCTTTGATTCTCATAAATGTCATCGAGAGAAATTTGCTCTCGCACTGGTGTCGATTCTATGTTAAATGGGCCATGCTGGGTTTTTGTTGTTGCGATGATATCCGTCTCTCTTTGATGGCACTGATTCAATCGTATGAAGAGTTGCCAGTGAGCGTTCTTTGATACGAGAAAAGCCATCCTTGCCGATAACGATCGCCATTAACAGTTTTTCTTTGCTCCATTATCGTCTTGGAAAAAAATAGGGACCAATCACTATATCCGCACAAACACCGCACCAAACTGTAACCTTTTGGTCTTATAGAGGCTGTTCCTGAATTTGAGTTAAAATGACGAAAAAGTGGCTGTTAAAAACGTATTCCACAGTGAAAATAACTAAAAAGATTGCCCTGTATGTGTTTCCAGCATCAAGGAGCGATATATGTATGAATCTGTTGAGTGTGAGGCGACTTGCAATTTTTACATTCGAACGATGAACTTCTGATGAACTTTTAAACTGTAAACAAGTACACGTCGTCTGTCAAAAAAAGTTCATTCTGTTCATTTTTGTGAAGTTATGTCATGTTCGTGCAAAACCTAATAATGTGTAGTGAACAATAGAACGAGCTCGAAATGAGTGAACCAAACGAACAAAAGCTTAGGGAGCAAATGCATCTTGACATTAAACGTGTACATTTACTTCAATGCAATAAGACAAATAATGTTGTTTACATCCAATTTTATTAAGAGTTGGATGCAATCAGACCCTGTCAGCTTGGAGCGAAGTCAATCTTCAGTTCAGCAACGCCATCGCACGGCATCACATTCAACATATCATGCCAATTGTATGGGTTCGAAGTACTGCTATTTTGGCGCGCACGTATTTGACATTTCTCTCCCCTACTTCTATGTGCAAAATTCGATGCGTACTCGTCTGAGGGCGCCATGCTCGCAAAAAAAGATGTTGCCAATGATTTGTTCGGGAAATGTGAGAGCTGGATATCTTGTTAATATGATGTCTTTGATGCAATTCAATTCGCAAAAGACAATAACAATGTGCACTATGTGCAACATTCCAGTATATATGGAATATAGTTTATTTGTTTATTTAGTGGTATAGAAGTACGTGTGTATGATCTTCCCTCAAGCGTCATCGATCCTTATATTCGCCAAACTATGTCCCAATACGGAGATTCTCTCTATCGAAAAAGAAAAGTGGAAGAACTTTTTCCCCGGTATTCTAAATGGCGTTATTTTGTTACGCATGCGCTTGAAGAGGCCTATACCTTCTTATGTGACTTTCGGTCAGAATACAAGAATCCCGTGCAAATCACTTGTTATCCATGACAATCAGATGGCCACATGTCAATATTGCCAAAAAGCTGTTTACTACGGTAAGCCATGTGATAAACTGGACAAGGAGGCTACTACACTAAAGGACAACGGTGCTTCCTTTACACCAACTCCAAGCAACTGTGGTTTCTGCCGATGAAACGTAGGAAATGGAAGCTCCTCTCCCCAAAAAAAAAACAAAATGTAAGCCAATCGGCCACGTAAAGCTTGTACGCGAAAAGGCCTAAATAAAAATAGAAAAAAAAAAACGAAAGTCGATTGGATAGAAACCGAGAAAATTCTTCGATATCCGAAAGGGAAGATTGACCTTGAGCTACACTTGGGAACTGAGGAAGACCAGCACGTTGATTGGGTTGGCGAAGTTTCTGACAGCAAGTCCAACATCGGTTTTCTGTTCAAGTTGTTGGCCTAATTGATTGCCGCTGTAGGAAACAAGTCAGTGTATCGCTATCGAGTACCGATGCTGAGTATATTGCCTTGACGGATAATCTTCAAGAGCTTCAGTGGTTGCATAAGCTAATAATGGAGCTGGGGAATACGCATGAAGTATCCTGTCATCATTCGAAGAAGATAATCAGCTGCGACGCTCTAGTGGCTTTCCGCAGGTCGACACATTTGAACACCAAATACTGCTTTGTCAATGATCTTGTGGCGAGCGAAGAAGTTTCTATCGAGTACTGTCCGATCCAAAGAATGGAAGCAGACATCCTAACGCTAGTAACGATGCAGCTTCAGTAGTTACGAACTTCAAGATGTTTAATTTTCACTTTTAAGTCATAATTCATAGTTTTGTCTTCCTTATACCGCAGGGATGTACAATCACAGTAGGAACCGATTTTAAATCGAGGCCCGAATGGCCGAGTGTCATATGCCGTTCGAATCAGTTAGCTGAGATGTTTAGGTAAGTGTGAGAACTGACTCAACTTTCTCGGAGATGACTGAACCAATTTCCACGAACTAGGATTCAAATGAAAGATCGTATGGTACCACAGAGAATTCGAGAATTTTATCGGATCCGATTTTAGGTTCCTTACGGCCCTGTGTAAGAAATTCATGATAATTATTTAGGTCCGTTCACGATACCGGTTTTAGATGAAAACAAATTTGAATTTCTATGTTGCTATTAAAAAAGTGAACTTCTACAACGAATTATATAGAACTCGTAAGAACTTGTAGCTTACAGAGTTACTTAGGTGATGTCGAATACAGGCAATATCGTTCCGGAAATACTAGAAGTAGTGCTGAAAAACTTCAAAATGATACTTAATTTCGGTTTCTTAAACATAGCTTCAAATTAAAGGTGTTTTAGTATCATACGTTTATATTAAAGTGTTAAAAATTTTTCATTTAGAGTATCGATGTGAAAAATTTAAAAAAGTTACAAAACTGCTCAAAACATTGCCAAACGGTGGGTCTAGTTAATTGACCGGTTTCGGCTGTACCGTTTCCGGTTTCTGAAACATTGATCATAAATTCTAAAATAGAACTCACTCTCCTTTGTCAGAAATTAAATTTTAAACTGTCCTTTATTGCAATGATGAATGAATAGAAAATTTTCTGAATTTGAAAGTTTTGCTAGTTTGTAATTTGATAGTGTGTTTATTCAATAGTAAAAAAAAGTTTTTTGAATAATATGTAATTTGAGAAAGGTACCATTACATCACTAGGTGAATTGAGACAGGTTTTTTGAGGTAGTCATCTATATATGAAGACGAAGGGAGTTCTTAAAAATAGATGCATTTTATTTTGTTTTGAAACTCATATACAAACGTTTTTGTGCAACTTATCTTTCGTTAGAAATAATATTTGTATGCTTTGATGCTTAAATGTGAAATACACTTACTTCTGACAGTAAAGTATAAGCACACGACTTCACCAGATATTCTTATATTTAGTTTAAGAAAGTAATGTTTTATATTAGCTTTCTAACATCGCCTTTTATTCAATCTTATCTCGGAGACCACTCTATAAAAGATGTTTTATACAAATATAAACCGTTGGAGCAACAAAACTGTTCTTAAAGCATTGTTCGTCGAACAGCATTTTTAATTTATTCAATAAATTTTGAAATATCACGTTTCATTTATTTTAAATACATCCGATTTAAAAGATCAATTATTATACGTTATTTGTGATGAATTATCGAGCAAATTGTAAACATACAAGGTGCATGATTTATAGCGCAATACCGATTACTGAGCTATGACTACTAGTAAGAGAGTATTACACTTATGTCGTTTTCGTTTTTAAATTGCACTACACCGGTAAGGTTGCACTGAAACCGTAAGGTAAGGTTGCACTGAAACCGTTCGGTTTTGCTAATTGCACTACACCAGGGCATAACTTTTTCTGCACCGATACCACTGGTGTAGCAGTTATCAAAAGTTTGGTGTAGCTCTGTGCAATGGAATCGTTTATTATAGTCATGTTTTCGTCATTTTTGTTCGTTTATTCATGCCATGGTGTAGCACTGCACCAGTGTAGTGTAAATTAAAAACGAAAACGCCATCAATAAATAGTTTTTCGGGAGGCCAAAACACAGTAGAGCACGAGAGTTTTTAAATTTGGTGAAATACTGTTTATTATCAGGGTAGCAGCATGTGAAATTTTGATATTATTTGAAGCATTGAGAATGGTCGAAGCAATTTACATAAATTTCTTAACATAGCTGAATAATAGACTTGTGCTAAAGAGAATAAGTAAGAAAATATAAAAAATTGCAAATGGAAAGGTGGCAAATCGATTTGGATGAAACTACACATACTCTTTCAGTTTAACAAACCATATGCTCTGTACGGATTGAGAGACCAATTCGCCTCAAGACTGAATTTAAAAAGGGCGAAAACAGTAATTTATATAAAAATTATGACAAAGAAGAGACCGTAGGAAATTAAACAGGCACTTTGAAAAACCACGAACAGAAAAAATGTTGTACTCTTTCAAAAATTAGAAAATTAACGGACAAAAATTAAAAACATCTTCAAGTT
Organism: Malaya genurostris; assembly: GCF_030247185.1. Classification (NCBI taxonomy): domain Eukaryota; kingdom Metazoa; phylum Arthropoda; class Insecta; order Diptera; family Culicidae; genus Malaya; species Malaya genurostris. The sequence goes on along the minus strand of NC_080571.1, from coordinate 115,805,686 downwards.
AATTTAAATAATTATTCGCCCTGATTCTGAATAACGACGTATTGATTTTTCGATCGAATCATAGCTACCTTTGATTTTGCTAGCGTTATGGGGAATACAAATGAAATACGAGGGAAAAAGCGATACGACGTTATTCAGAATAAGGGCGATTATTAACGTCGTATTAATATCGTTTTTTTTTTTGTTGAACTGTGTCGTTTTAACAAGTCATAGGTAATTTGTATATTAAATTTAGAATAACAAGTGTGTACAAACAGGTTTTAAGTGAATTTTGTCGCGCTGCATCGGTCCGATTGAGCACAATGTCGGTCTGATCGTAGCACTGCGAACAGGATGCCATTGGAAAATTGTGCACTATTTGCATCAACAGTGTCAACCTAAAAGCTTATGAACAAGCTTGATGTTCACGAATTTCCAGTTTTATTCTTTACAACTTTTGAAAACAAAAATTCATGCTTGTGTTCTCAGTGATTATATTACGTTTTAAAAATTATTTGTATAAAACTTTACAACTTCTACTGTGATGTAAGCCAAACAAATATATTGTAAGATTTTAGTAAACTGACGGTGCGTCGTCTGATCATGGATTGTTGTTTGATTTGATTCGATCTGCTACATCAATTCAAGACTTGAAAATTCTCAAACAGATTGACAGGCTGTGCGTCTTCAATGCAGTATAGCGATTAGTTTTTTCAACCATTTTGGATTATCCTTCAGCGCTGAAAGGCCCTCGACTCGTTCCGTAAAATCATTCCAATGGAACGTACAGAACTGCAAACGATGATTTCGGTAGAACTTTACAGTTTATAAACAATGAAAAAATTTTTTTTGACAAATTAACTTATAGAAAAGCTATTATCATTGCACCTTGAATGTTTTGGGTCTATTACTGGAGGAGCATACAACACAATTATTAGAACTTTGCCAATAGATCGTTGGTTACCGATGGGTACAACTTTATCGATCTATTTTATTTTCTGTAACACATATTCATTGCACTTGTGATTTGTATGTTTTATTTCATAGTTCTTTTGCAAAACTCATGAACCGAAGACCAATAAATTTTATTGTTTATAACGAGAATAGTTTATATTATATCAATATTATTCACAACTATATGTGGCACTTGCTAGAAAACAACTGCTTTGCATAAAACAAATCCTCGCAATCTTGTCTTGTATGTAAGGTCCACCTTGGATGGTGTCTACAATGCATTCCGTCCGTATTGGATAGGTAGTATAGAAAATTCTCATTATTCAAATTAAGACTTTTTAACAGAGAGAAAAGCAAAGTATTGAAAATTTTGCTTACTTTAAGAATCACTTCATTCTAACAATCACTTTTTATTTCTGAAATATTGAACATTTTAACTTTGCGTACTTTTTTAATCTGGCTCCCTTGAAATATTTTCTAAACGAGTAGCTACATGCATGTTTTGCTTATTACGCAATAAGATTAATTATTAAAGGTCTTTGTTACAACTGTGTTTTTTTGTATATTTAGTGAGTGTTTAGGTTGATTTCATTTTCACGTCAGAGGTAGAGCATTTTGTTGGTTGTCATTTATCTTTAATTAACGTTGTTTTTTCTCTCATTTGTTTTGTTTTGTCTATTTTATTGTTCAAAGACAGTTTTGAAAGGATGTATGATATCCACGATTGAATCACTCTCATGCTTAGCATACTTCCCTAAAGATTAGTGCGAATTTGTAGAATGTGTATAAATATTTTTAGTTATATTTTAGGTATCGACCAAGTATACATGTTTGCTCTTATACTATTCACTAACAAATCACACGTTTCTCATGTTCTCAATCCGAAGCAGATGAAAAGCAGTTGTAACACTAAACAGCCATTGCAAGTTTAGCTTTGTATGCTTAGTAATGTAATAAAAAATTATTGCAATGTTTTGGTTGATTTTCTGTCTATGGAAAATTCAATACAAACTGAGTTAATAAGCTACATTCGCTTTTACGGATAGATTTTTTTTTCGCTACAACGCGCATTCGCAGTATTTCACGCATATTCATCAAGAAAAAACTTATTACAATATGCATCCGGGTGCGTTTTTTTACGAAATTCTATGAGAAACGTTCTCTACTGCTCAGAATTTTTATAGTGAAGAAGTTACTCCACGGCGCGTGGACCATCAATCGGCATCTGATGCAACACTTCGTCAAGGAGCTGCAGTGCACGATGTAGGTGCACTTCCACCCAGCATGGAGTTTCTTTGATAGACTGTCGGGGATAATCTGGACCCCAGCCCTTCACGAACGATAGTCGAAGAATGCAGAGACGTCGCAAATCATCCACACCGATTCCAGCGGCAGCAGACAGATCTGAAAATGAAACGGTGCCATAGATTTTTTGTTTACAAAATACAATCCTACTTACTTCTGGGCGCACCAACTGCTAGCCCTGAAACACCTGCTACAGCGGCGGCCTGCATTTGGGCCGCTTTTTGGGCGCTTGTTGCTAACGACTGCATTTGTAAATGACACTGGCGCAGGTCGAAAACCTTGAACAAAAAGCATATGCATTGATCACAGAAAATTACTCATATTTATTTGTTACTCTTACCTTTATGCAAGCAGCTGGGTAAATTTTATGCACTGCATCGCCAGGTGTGCGACCGGCCTCCCGATCCAGATAATAGCTCTGCACAAACACTGAGTGATCACTAAGACACCGTAGCCATACGTCTCCTTCACCTCTCAGATCAAGTTGAACACCTTTGCCAATGTGTAATCTGCAAAAAACAACATTTATATTCTCTTTGAGTATCTCATGTTAAGGCGAATTCAATGAATGTTTAATGGTTGGTAATTCGTCAAGATTTGTTTTGGTAACAAGCTGTTTTAAAACTGAATTAGTTTTGTCTGATCAATAGGAACAATCTGTATATATATATATATATATATATATATATATATATATATATATATATATATAGATATATATATATATATATATATATATATATATATATATATATATATATATATATATATATATATATATATATATATATATATATATATATATATATATATATATATATATATATATATATATATATATATATATATATATATATATATATATATATATATATATATATATATATATATATATATATATATATATATATATATATATATATATATATATATATATATATATATATATATATATATATATATATATATATTTATATATATACATATATACATATATATATATATATATATATATATATATATATATATATATATATATATATATATATATATATATATATATATATATATATATATATATATAAATATATATATATATAATATATATATATATATATATATATATATATATATATATATATATATATATATATATATATATATATATATATATATATATATATATATATATATAAATTAAGTTTTCGAATTCGTTAAGAGGGTTTTTAAAAAGCCAAACGCATTGATCGAAGTCTAAATTAGAACTGATTTATTTTATGAAATGTTCGATACATCGAAGAGCCCTGTCTTTGTCCCTAAACTGCTGATTTGACGGCTAGCAACGATGGTCCTCCGGTCACGTACGGTGTTGGGTTGAGTTCGTTGGCGTTCCACTTCGGTGTTGCTGACTTCGCTGTATTGCTTGGAGCTTCTATCGGTTGTCCGGTTAAGTTTGGTTGGGGAGTATCGCGTTTAACTGCTTCCCCCATAAGTATTGCTCGTCCCGAGCAATTTCCTGTTTTTGTAAATTTCCAGTATTTGATGATGCCGATGGCCAAAAGTATGAGCGTGAGAATGATGACGGTGCCGAATGATATGGATCCGATTCGGTATTTGAACTCTATAGTTTTCATGAGTTGTCTGTTTTCTAAATGGATATTATGTAGTTCGGAAAGGTTTACGTGTCTTTCTACGTGCAACGTTCTGATTTTTGTAAGTTGCAGCGGAAGAATTGATGGTTGATCAAACTGTAGTTCGTAATTCTCAAAAAGCTCATTATTGATGAATAACGAACAGTTGTGAAACGTAACTAGATGAATTCCTTTCAACGTTTCTGGTTGAATGCCGCAGGTGCTATTAATGATTACGTCTTGGTGAACGGTTTGCACTAATAGCGTTCCTGGAGCTATCGTTTTGGTATTCATTGATGGTGGTTTTTCTGATACCGGGCATTGCCCAGGTTGGCCTCTTAGTAGTGGAGCTTCGCATGCATTGTTGCTGATGTCCATTAGTTGACTCCTTTCACAGATCGTAATTTGGTTGGCTTCTCGACATTGTGCTGTAATAGCTAGTATCTGCTGTGGGTTTATCAAAACGGTGTTATGTGTCAGCTTCACTGAGTGGTTGTTACGGGATAACGGTTCAATAATAACTTTCTCGTAGGATATCGGTTGTAGTCTGGGGATGTTTACACATATAATGATTGTTGAGCCTTTATGTAATGTAGTGGTCGTTAAGTAGTTGCTAGCGTCGTCAAAGTGTTGAATTTTCATGCCCTGCTCTATGAACTCTTGAACAATGATTTGTATTTCTTTTGGTGTAAGTAGAAATTTACTTATGATATTTAATTTTGATAACATAATTGCATATTCTATTGCTTTTAGATTCTCTAGGAATGTGTCTAATTGAAAAGCTATCGATATTTTTTGGTTTTCTGACAGAATGTAATCGTCGATTTTTAAAATTGAGTTCAACATGCTTTGGTGATTTCTGATTTCTCTGTTTACTAGGTTAAGCCTGTTTTCAAATTTGGAATTAATTTGGATTTGTCTATTGTTTTGTTTAACGATAGAATTACCAGTTTTTCGCAATTCATCTAAATTATTATTGATAATTTTCAGATCTTCTGCGTCGAGATTATCTGTTATGAACTTGATTGTACTTCCTAATAAGTCGATAGACCTCCTGTATCTGTTTGATTGCAAATTTAGTGTGCTATAAATGAATTTTACTTCTCTGAGTTTCATTTCGAGAATGTCTGATAAACTGCTTGATGAATTCTTAGTTTGATTGATTACATTTTCTAAAATAGATATTGAAATTTCAAGTTGTGAGAAATCGATCACATGCAATAATCTGTCGTATCCTGCAATTACTCGTCCATCCCCCCTTTTAAGAAGCAACGCTCCTGCGTTGTTCGTAATGTCATGAATCTGGATGGATTGTGCATGGGATGAAATGAGGATTGTGAAGGTGGTGTATAGGAATAGAATCCACACACTTAAAACCATTTCTTGAGCTCGGCATATTAAAATGCCGAAACTGATCAGCAACACGTAAATTTGCTGATAGCTCAGTAATCAATACGCATGTTTCTGAACTTCGTTAAATGCATTCACTGATATTTTGGTAAAATGCTTCATTTTGCCGAAATTTGGCATAGTTGCTTGCTGAATGTATCAGTAAACAACAGATATGCCGACATCAGCAGCGACGTTTGCCGAGATTTCGGAATATGCGCTAGCTTTTTCCGAAATTCAGTACAACAGCTGTCATTTTTTGCCGCGTAAAATTTTCGCTTCGCATTGCGCGATTATTTTCTGATGAAATTCTCTAGTGAAAAAATGGATAATCTTCGAAGAAGTGTGGAACCACTTGCGAGTAAACATATTGAATAAATAGCTTGAATGTTTCGCTTTATTAAAAGCGACTTTATCAGAGCACTCGCGATTATAAGGGAAAACACCCAACTCGGGGCTCAAAGCGTCCTTGAGACAAACTTTTGGGGATATGCGAAAAAATAACCCAATGCATGGAATAATTCAATGGATCAAAGTAAGTTTATTTGAACAATACCGTATATTCATCATTAAATATTGAAAATTTTTGTAAACCAGAAATCAATGTATATATTCATTTTCATATTTCCAGCTCGACTCAAGCCATCCGGAAACGCCGCTGATGGTAGTGATGTCTGAGGAATTTGGCGAAGGAGACTGCTCATTAGTTTGGAGAGATGTAATAATTCCCATAGGACCGGAAATACTGTCAGCATTTAAAACTCTTTGCATGGTTTTTACAGTATGCGAGCCTTCCGACATTTTTTTTTTAAATTTTTCTGTATGCTACATGCTGGCAACAAATTTGTAAGCCTCCTTTAAATGTTAATAAAATGAATTTTTGATCCTAAATGGCGTGTTTATAATGTTGAGAAATCACAAACAAAATTAATCTACTAGATTTTTAATTACTGATGATTCAGTAATTTATTTTTTCATTTTTTTCGTTTTATTGGATTGCCGAATATTCAGTGAACGTTTCACTGAGCAAACAGTAAATCTTATGCTGACGATTTCGGCAATATTTGACGTTTGTCAAATTTGAGGGTGCCGAGACGCTCAGTAATTTTATTTTTGCCGAGATGATTGCTGATTACTCGGCTGTGCGAATCTCGGCATATTTTTGCCGAGACTCAGCTATAAAATTTAAGTGTGCATTGTTCGCAAGCCATGTTTTCTTTTCCTGAAATTAGATTTATGTTAGTTTGTTCTTTTAATATTTTCTTTGTGTATTTCCCGCCCAGAGTCGTCTATCAGCAATCTACCTTGATTTTCAGCGACTATGACCGGTGAATACATAGGATATGTTTTTTTCTTTATTCCTTGCACTTTCTTGTATCTAGTTGAATTTTGTTGGAACTCAGGAATGCTTTCTTTGTTTTTATTGTGATAGCGTAAATTTTCTTGTTTTGATTTTTCATGGGCCAAAATGATCTCATCGTAAACTTTGTTTCTACTTTCTATTAGCATTTCCGTATCTAGAGGCCTTTCTTGGGAATCTTTCAGCCCATAAAAAGCTTCTCTAGGTTTCATTTTAATAGCGGAATGGATTGTGTTGTTATATTGTGTGCAAGCAATATAGAAGGTTTCTTTTAAGTTCAGTTCTTTAAATGTTGGTTTGATACAGCGAAAGATTTCTGCAATGGTGGAGTGAAATCTCTCGACAGTACCGTTACTCTCACTGTGGTTGGCAGGGGTGAAGAATACTTCAATATTGAGGTCATGAAGTAGTCCTCTAATTTCAATTGATCTCAAGGATGGTTCGTTGTCACAAACTATTTTCCGTGGTGTACCATGTATTTTTAAAAACTTAATCAATCCTTTTCTTACGTCTATAATGTTACGGGATTTAATGTGTGTCAACGATCCGAACCTTGAAAATTTGTCAATAGCTGAAAGGAAATATGTTTTCTCTGCAGTAAAGATATCTATGTGTACTATGTCTAGGGGTCTTTCCGGGTTAGGTGTACTGCCTATTTTTTAATTAAACGGGTGGCGATCATATTTATTTTTATTACATGTTTCGCAAAGCTTGATATATTCTCGTATCTTCGCTTTCATCTTGGGGAAGAAAAATCTATTCGAGATTTGTTCGTTGTTTTCCCAGATGCCTCTATGAGCACGTTCGTGCGTTTGCTCTATGATCAGGTTTTCTTCTTCTGGGGTTCTTAGGTCTATTAGCAACTTTTGTGTTAAATAAACTTTGAATTGATTTGCTCTATTAAAATGATTTTTATACACAGTCTGAATAAGGTTCATGAGGTTCTCTGGACAATAAATACAATTTGTCCGTTTTAAATCCATGTAATCCTTAAACATGCTAAATATTATTGGTACCCCAAAGACACATCTCGTTATGGTTCTTCGATAGACTCTCGGGAAGATTTCTTCGTAATGATCGGGTTCGTCGGGTCCTATTTTTAGAATAATTTGGTTGCTGAAGGCATTTAGCGGTTGTTCTGTACAACTTATAAACTCGGAATCATCCGTGTCGGCTGAATGAACGGTCATATTGGATGATGCACTTTCATTATTATTAAGCTCATTTCGAATCCGGGAGAGGCTGTCAGCGACTACGTTTTGCTTACCCGGGCGGTAGCGTATTTCATAATCGAATTCGCTCAGTGAAAGACGCCAATGGACAAGTCTATTGTTGGTGTCTTTCAAGTTGAGACCATATGTGAGTGGCTTGTGATCCGTGTACAGAGTGAATTTCCTTCCGTAGAGATACGGACGGAAATATTTGCAAGCCCAAACTACGGCTAAGAGCTCTTTCTCTATAGCCGAGTATTTTTCTTCTGACTTGTTAAGGGTTCGGGAGGCAAAAGCTATTGGTTTATCGCTTCCTACAGTCCCTTGAGAGAGTACAGCGCCAATTGCAAAATTGCTGGCGTCCGTAGTCAAAATGAATTGTTTAGAAAAATCGGGATACTGTAAAATGTTACTTCCTGTTAGTATTGTTTTACAGTGTTCGAAGGCGTTAACAAATTCTTCTGAGTGAGAAATTGTTTCTCCTTTTCTTAGAGCATTAGTGAGTGGTTTCGCAATTTTTGCGAAGTCTCTAATGAATTTACGATAATACCCTAGAATTCCTAGGAAACCGCGCAACTCTTTTTCATTCGAAGGTAATGGCCATTCTTGAATGATTTTGATTTTGTCCGGATTCGGTTTGCAACCTTCCGGTGTGACAATGTGGCCTAAGAAAGCAACCTCTTTTTGTAAGAACTCACTCTTGTCCAATTGTACTTTGAGATTGTGTTTTTGCAAAGTTTTGAAAATTTTTGCTAAACTGTCCATGTGCTCTGTAAGGCTTGTGGAAAAGACAATGATGTCATCCATATACACTAGACAGATAACACCTATATGCTCGCGAAGAACATTGTCCATCACACGTTGAAAAGTTGATGGTGCGTTCTTTAACCCAAAGGGCATCATTAAAAATTCATAGTGCCCATTTTCGACACTAAATGCTGTTTTTGGGATGTCTTTTTCTTCTACCTCTACCTGGTGAAACCCAGATGCGAGATCGAGCGTGGAAAAATACATACTCTTTCCTAGTTTGTCTAGGATATCAGTGATGTTCGGTATCGGATAACGATCATCAATCGTTTTCTCATTTAGTTTGCGGTAGTCGATTACGAGTCGCCATTTTTGTTTGCCGGAGGCATCTAATTTTTTTGGTACTATCCATACCGGGGAAGTCCAAGGGCTATCCGAATGACGGATAATTCCTTGATCGAGTAGTTTTAAAATTTGTCTTTGAACCTCTTCACGGTGACAGTATGGGTACCTATAGGACTTGGCATGTACTGGTGCTTCATCCTTTGTTTTAATATTATGTTTTATTGCGCTCGTGAAAGAAAGTTTTGAGCCTTCCGTAAAGAAAATATTTTCGTGTTGAGAAATTAATTTAAGTAGTTTCCTTTTTTCATCATCATTAAGATGCTCTGTCCTAAGTTGATCGTATATAGATTTTGTTTGCTTAATCTTGGATTTGTTTGACTCTAACGTAATGGTTTCAAAGTTATTAATTTCTGGTTTGAGGATATCGTTGCTAATGGAGACGCTACATGGTTCAGAAGAATGATTCATAATAGGCATTATAACATGAGAGTCTACTGCTGAGTATAATCCAGAGTGAATTGTGACGTGTGAGTTAACTTCCAAGTCATTTTCTAAAAGAAATTCGCCTTTTACCTTTGTAGGAATTTTGGTAAATTTCGTTTCGTGTGCATTCAGATGTAGAGATATTCTATCAGGATACTTACGTTTCATTTTGATTGTTCCTCGAGGGAATTGTAGTTCGTTGTTACTAGTAATAATATTTGCTTTGAGATTTTTGAGAGATTCATATCCTATTAGCCCATCAAAAAATGGGTGAAAATCAAAAATAAGGAATATTTGCTTTTTGGTATCAGAAATTGTATGGAAAGGGTTCAATTCTATGAATTGGTTAACTGTATGTGTGCCTCTTACATTTCTTACGGTAGTGGGTGTTGTGTACCTGCAATTTTGTAAATTTACATGTTTTTCTGAAATATAGTTACGGTTGCTCCCAGAGTCGATTAAAAATTTAAGTTCACCTTTGTTTGTTGAAACGGTGATATACGGAATAAAATTGTTCATGTCTGGCTCGATGGACCGCCGGCCAGTTGAAAATTTAAATCATCGACTGGAGCTGTTTCGTTTGGTTTTGTTTCGGAATCGTTTTCTGCTACCAGTTCGGGTGTATCAACGACGTGCTCGTTTGAATTGCTTTCTATAGGTTGATAATTGTTGCTTATTTCAGACTCGGGATAGTGATAATAATAATAATCATAGTCGTCGTCGTAGTTATATGTATCATGCTCTATATGATAGTTGGGTCTGTTCATATAGTTCAATTTACTGGACCTGATGGAGTGGTCGACTTCCATCGGGACTTGTTTTGGTTGTGGTAAAAATCGCGGAGCAAACACATTTTGTATGGGACGTTGTTGTTGTGGCATGTTAAATGAATGCGGTGTTGAATAGTGCTGTCTGGGGAAGTTGAACGGAGGCGGATTTGTAGGGTTCTTGGTTTGGTTATGGAAAGGGTTAAGGTGAAACGGGTTCGGTTTGTGTGTATGAATTGGATTTCCTTGAGCTGGGGTTAATGGCTTATATGGAAATCGTGGAAATGGTGCGCGATTTTGCATTGGATACTTTTGAACAGGGTGTTGAACTAGTTTATTTGGAATTGGAGGTGGTATTATTAATTGGTTCTGCCTGTTTGGATTTCTTGCGTGGTGATAGTTTGCTTCTTCTAAACAAAGTCTTAGAGCGTCTTTTAGTGTTGACGGTGTTTGTGCTCGTATTATCGGTCCTAGGGGCTCTTTTAATCCTCCTAAGAAAACTTTAAGGCCCATATCCTGATATAGTTTGATTTTTGCTAACTTTACCTGTTCGTTTACCGTGTTCAGGTTAAGTAAATTGATTAGTAGTGAAATAATGTGGGAGACTTTTCCGTAAAAGTCTTCTACTGTCGTTGTTTGTTCGAGGCGATATAGGTCTCGGCTCAAACATACTTCGTCGCGCCTATCGCTATAATGCGTGATTAAATTATTTTTAATTTCGTTCCAATCGAGGTTTGTTCCGTATAGCTCTAGCACGCTATCGGCCTCGCCTTGGATTTTACTTCGAATAGCCTGCAACCAGACATTGTAGATTGCAGTTCCTCTAGCGTTGTCAATGATCGGTAGCAATTGATCTATTGACTTTAAAAATGTATGTAATTTTATGGGGTTGCCATCAAACGATGGCAAATCTTTGATAATTTGAGGCGTTTGGAGGGATTTTAATATTTCCTCTACACGCGGTACTTGGTTTTGCGCAGCAGCGCTCGCTTGAGCAGCGAGTACTGCTTCTGCAGCGCCGATTGCTTCCACTTGAAGCTGTGCGATTTGCTCGTCTTTTTCGTTTAACAGACGACGCAGCTCGCCAATTTGGTTTTGGTATTCCATTGTAAAATTTATTAAATTATGCACTTTTTGTTTCTTAAATTATTCACTTTTGTTTCTTCAATTATTCACTTTTTAAATTATTTAAAGATATAAAAATGCAGACTTACCTTTGATTTCACGATGTTCGTTCGCGATCTTAGATGAGTTCTGGATTGCGATATTCACTCGCGGATGGGATTTCTTGGTTCACGAATTTTCCCGGTTTTTAAACACAAATTCACAATATTCACTCGTGAATGCTCGATTGCGGTTTAAAAACTATTCGGTAAAATCCTACCGACTGCGCCAATTAAGTTTTCGAATTCGTTAAGATGGTTTTTAAAAAGCCAAACGCATTGATCGAAGTCTAAATTAGAACTGATTTATTTTATGAAATGTTCGATACATCGAAGAGCCCTGTCTTTGTCCCTAAACTGCTGATTTGACGGCTAGCAACGATGGTCCTCCGGTCACGTACGGTGTTGGGTTGAGTTCGTTGGCGTTCCACTTCGGTGTTGCTGATTTCGCTGTATTGCTTGGAGCTTCTATCGGTTGTCCGGTTAAGTTTGGTTGGGGAGTATCGCGTTTAACTTATATATATATATATATATATATTTCTATATTTGTTTGTAAACAACGTACCGCCATTGTTTGTGTGATCGACGCACTAAGCACTTTTTATTGATTTATAGTGGTTTTTATTCGTTTTTATTTCCTGCGTTACTCGTAGTCTCGATAAGAATTGAACAGTTTTTTGTGTCGTGGTGGAGTAAAGATAATTTGTGGTGTTTTTCGGTCAGTTTCGTTGCCGCTTTTTTTGCTATCGTATCGCGAAGTGGCGCCTATCGAAGATATCGTTTTATCAAGATACTCAGTTTCACGCTCTCTCTCACCCGACCAAAGCGCCATCTGAATTTCACTGTCGGCATCCTGTGATTTGTTCACTATGGCTAATGCTTGTGATCGTTGTGCCAAAACTGTAAAATCGGAGGAAGATTTCGTTGAGTGTTCGGGTTTTTGCCATCATTTGGAACATATGAAATGAGAAAAAACTCAACAAGCCGTTTCTGAAAGTTTTGGACGAAAATCCCATGGATATGCGAAGAGTGTTGTAAACTGATAAAACTTGCTCGTTTCCGCGACTCGTTTTCTTCGTTTGGAAGCGCATTTGCATCTATCGTAGAGAGAACAGAATCGATTTTTGCTGAGCTGAAGGCCGAAATTAAAAAGAACAGCCAGCAAATATCTCGTCTCTCGCGCAAAGTGCCTGTTTCGTCGCCGCTACCGCCCAAGCCCGACGGATTTGGTCCCAATGCGAAGCGTCGTCGGGAAGATAGTTCTGAGCCAAGTAAAACTTTGGTAAAGGTTGCCGGAAACCATCGGATAACTGTAATATCGCCACAGTTCCAACGCCCTGCTCCCTCGTATGGATTTACTTATCACGTTTTCACCCTAGCGTTAGTAAGGAGATGGTCTCGCAGCTAACAAGAGATGGTTTACAATGCAACGAAGATGTCACGGTCATCCCGCTGGTGGTGTAAATACTTTGAACTTTGTCTCCTTCAAAGTTGGGATGAGAACACCGCCCCGGCAAACGTTATGAGAGTACAATGGAACTACACCGGGACGCACTGAAGTTGATATTTTGAAAGCTTTCGAACCCCCCGCCACAGCAGCCAGCGTTCTCCAGTCGTCCTGGTCCTGTGCGTGGGTGTGGTGAAAGTCTTCCAAATGTCTCATCTCGGCAAGTATATGCATATTCCGTCCTTTCCAAGTGCTGATCTCTTTCGCACTTATAGATGTCCTCCTCTCGCTCTGAATCGGATACCGGGATGCACCGATGTTCGCACCATGGAAGCCCCTGATACGTTCCCCACAGTCGAGCTATTGCAGCCAGCGGTCACCAGTCGTCCCGGCCCTGTGAGTGGGAACGCGGAAGGGGTCTTCCAAACCATCCCAGACGGCAAGTACAATTAAGCTTCAAACGATTCAGGCGTTGATTCACTTCCCGTCGTTTGCAGTTATCCATCGCACGATCAATCTAGTCAACCGCTGCACTTGTACTACCAGAACGTTGGAGGCATGAACACGCACATCAACGACTATTTGCTGGCTTGCTCGGATGATTGCTTCGACATCATCGCTCTTTCGGAGACGTGGCTCAGTGATTGTACGCTATCCGTTCAAGGTTTTGGATCTAACTACGAAGTCTTCCGTACCGATCGCAGCCCCTTAAATAACTCAAAAACTATTGGAGGCGGGGTGCTTATCGCAGTGCATCGTCGTTTGAAAGCGCAATTGATCGAAACCGCATCTGGTAAATGCGTCGAGCAGGTTTGGGTGCGTTTGAAACTGGCCAATTTTTCCCTCTACCTTTGTGTGATATATCTTCCTCTGGACCGATGCCGCGATCTATCGCTAATCGATGCACACATACAGTCGTTGCAAGAAATTACTTCCACTCATGTACTACCCGTAGATGAAATCTTGGTTGTGGGAGACTTCAATTTTTCCAGCATAAAATGGCAGACAAGTTCCTGTGGCTTCTTTTTTCCTGATCCGGCGCTCTCCACTTTCCACATTGGCATTACAACCATGCTCGACGGCTACAACCTCAACCTTCTTCGACAGTCGAATCCTGTCGTTAATGAAAATAACCGGATGTTGGATCTTTGCTTTTCAAGTAGAGAAGATGTTGCACCAAAGATTAGTGCTTCACCGTTCCCTCTGGTGAATTCTGTTCGTCATAATTCTCCATTACATATCGTGCTCGATTCGAATCGCTTACGCTTACGCATTGCAACGGACATCATCTGCTATAATTTTAGTAGAACCGACTACACCAATATGACCGACTTCTTGACGCAAATCGACTGGGATGAAGTTCTCGACAACGATGATGTCAATGCTGCTGTGCAGACGTTTTCTAATGTTATGAGCTACGCAATCGACTACTATGTACCGAAACGATCGAGGCGGCAGACCCGGCATCCACCATGGCTGACTGCGGAAGTGAGACATCTGAAAACGACCAAAAGAGCCGCTCTAAAGAGGCATTCTAAACATGGAGGATTTTTCCTGCGTAATCACTACGTGCAGATAAATCAGTTGTACAAGAAAACCGTTAAGCGCAGCCATGCCAACTACTTGAACAACGTACAACGAAAACTGAAATCAAATCCAAGGTATTTCTGGAAACATGTGAATGAGCAAAGGAAAGAATTCGGGTTACCCTCGTCAATGAGCTTTGGAGATCGTACTGGTTCGTGCACACAGGAAATCTGCCAGATGTTTGTGGAAAAGTTTTCTAGGGTTTTTTCAAATGAAATCCTGACTCAGCAGCAAATTGCTGCCGCAGCACTTAACGTTCCCCTGTCTAATAATATGGAGTACCGGCAATTATTCTTAAAAAGTGCTTGCGTGGAGTAATCGCTCCCCTCTGCAAATTATTTCGAATGTCTCTCGCTACAGAAGTTTTCCCAAATTTATGGAGAGCTTCCTTTATGTTCCCAGTCCACAAGAAAGGCGAGAAAAAGGATATAAACAACTACCGCGGTATCACTTCCCTCAGTGCTATACCAAAGCTGTTCAAAAAGGTTATACTGACACCAATTTTCAATCACTGCAAGCAATATATCGTCGAGACTCAACACGGTTTCATGCCTAACCGCTCAACAACCACAAACTTACTATCGTTTTTGTCTTACATGTTTGATGCAATGTCTAACGGTTTACAAACGGACGTTATCTATACAGATCTTTCCTCCGCTTTCGATATAATCAACCACGACATCACGGTTGTTAAGTTGGACAGACTTGGATTCAGTTCGAACATTCTTCGTTGGTTGCAGTCGTATCTTAGGAATCGTCGTTTAGCAGTTAAAATTGACGATCATACTTCCGAAGAGTTCCTCGCATCATCCGGAATACCACAGGGAAGTCATCTAGGACCGTTAATATTTTTACTGTACTTGTTTTGATGTCAATTTTGCCTTGGAAGGTCCTCGCTTATCGTTTGCTGATGATGTCAAGATCTATCACATCATTCGCAACTTAGAAGACGCAGTTTTTCTCCAGCGGCAATTGTTAATCTTCGCAGATTGGTGTAAAGTTAACCGTATGATTGTAAATCCAGACAAACGCTCGGCCATTACGTTCACGAGGAGAAAAATGCCATTGCATGTCGAATACTTTCTGGATGGATCCTTGATTGGAAGATCGACTAGCGTTAAGGATCTTGGCGTCCATCTCGATGAACAACTTACATTCAAGCATCACATCAGTTACATTGTAGCTAAAGCTTCCCGTAGCTTAGGATTCTTAATGAGAATAACTAAGCACTTTACAGACATACACTGTCTAAAATCGCTTTACTGCTCGCTTTACCGATCCTCATCAACTACCTAGTTGTGAAAGTCGCGGGTTATTAATGGGTCTCGACACATTACAAGTGCGACGAGAATTATCACGCGCTTTGATAATAGCAGATATATTCAACGGTAGGATCAACTGTCCCGTTTTGCTCAACGAAATTAATATTAATGTGCGACCCTGAGCTCTCCGCAACAGTGCTTTTCTTCGACTTCCTATACGACGTACCAACTATGGCGCAAACGGTTCTATTATTGGTTTACAGAGATCGTTCAACCGCGTTTCATCTGGGTATGATTTTAATGTGTCACGAAGCAGAATACGTACAAATTTTCTGAATATTATTAGGAATTATCATTAGGACCAAATTGTGTCTGTTGATTAAATGTAAATAAATAAATAAATATATGCTACTATGAACATCTATTTTAAATCAACACACAGACGTTCCTAGGCTATGGTTCCCACTTGATCATTGTTTTTTAGACTGATTAAAACAAATTTTATAAAATTGTTGATTTAATGTTCATGTTTGTATCTTATGGATGGATTGTAGTTGTAGTTATGTAAGGTATTTTGTACATATATACATGTACACATATACACATGCACAAAAACACACATTTCCACACACATACATTAACACATATATTCCACAAGCAAACATCGTAATATTGAGTTACTATTTCTATTCTAATAGATTTTAACTAGAGTTAATGTACCAATAGTCATCTCATCACCATGTTATTTTCTAAATTACTCGTCTTTTAATCAATAAATTGTAACAAGATCCAAGTGTTATAACGCAAATGCTCGAAAACTTTAAGTAGCTTCCGAGTTTGGCTTTTTATATCGTAATACGAAGAAATAACGCGATTGTCGAGCATTCCCGGACAAATAAGGTGTCCAAATTCCCGATGAATTTGAATTGGCAGGCCATCTGTAGTTGCGGTCGAAAATCTAAAGGTTTCGTGTCTACCGGCACTATCAATAAGGATTTATAAAAGAAAGGATGTCTTCGAAAACGGTGGCTACTATTTATCAGAAGCCGCTTTGTTTTAACCTCATTAGGCAAAATCCATACTGGAATGGTATAAGGTACAAGTGGTCAAACACGTGCCAAAACCAACCAATCCATCTAACTGTCCAGAACTTCGCCCAATAAAGAAATACTGAGCTCTAGTTGAGCGGAAACTCTTCGAAACTAAGAAGAGAGCAAATGGTACCGATGATTTCGGATAATCGTCACCATGAGCGTATTTGAAGGGTACCGTACGTAACCTAATGGCGAATATACCACCGAAATTCGAGAGTTTTACAGAAAAAAGGATTGATATCCTAATCAACTGTTTGTAATGTACATATAACTATTATTCTGAAAAAAAAAACTTTCTTGATGCTATTATTTTAGAGTCCGAAATTCGACTCGGACAGGCTTTAATCTGTGTATAGTGAGCTAAAGTTGAATACCTAGTATCTATTTTGTAGTGCTATACGTCGGAGGGGTACATCATTCATATTGCAGTGAATAAATTCGTACTGTATTCAACTTTACAAGTTATAGCAGACTAATAACCATCCCTCTTCGGAAGTCAATTTACTTCTGATCACAAATATTTCGAAACGTTCTGCATTCTTTCAGGGAAACAGAAAGTTACGCTTCACATCTTTTCGGGGGTATGAGATTTTAATAAATGTGCTTTTTGGCACATGGCATCCTTTCGGGGATATTCTGTCCACGTTACCCACTACACAAGTCCCTGTTCCTTTTATGCTTCTCATCAGGTAAATATGGTGTACCATGACAAAAGTAAGATCTCCAAATAACCAGGGGATCGTGTCACTTGAACGCAAATAAATATGTTATGAAATACTGCATACATCGCAACGATTTATCATACAAATGCAAATCTTTCAAACTTACCTCGCTTTCTCACTTTGTTCTGTTCGATGCACATTGCTTAGAGCTCCCAAACAGAATCGGTTACCACCCGAAGGATCGACGTATCCATCGACGGTAACGTTAGGGCGATTTGATGGAACTTTGAACATTTCACCTACTTGAGTATCGAGTTCAAAGTATGCAACCGAACACCAGTATTCCGGGGCGGGTTGTCGAGAGAGAAGCCGGGGTTGACCAGGAATTTCTTGCAGCTGTCCGGAGTTTGTGTTACTACTACCTGAACCCCCACCATGCTGCCAGTATTGTTGGTGACTACCATGAGACCGTGGATCTGGAGCGGGTGGTTGAATAGATTGTGTGTAAGTCAAAGTATTTGAACCCGACCACGTCGCAGCTCCAGCTTGATGCTGACCGTACTGTCCTTGACCGGACGATGAATGTTGCTGCTGGGATTGCTGTTGTTGTTGTTGTTGATTGCTGGCATTTTGAACATACCCATTTTGCTGTAAGTGAGGTGACACTGGGGATGTGGCAGAAATTGAACCTTGAACTCCAAGATTCTGTGTCAGTTGAGGATCACCGGAGAGCACTGTGGGGTCGACTGTACTATTTGTATAGTACTGTCCTTGACCATCTGCGTTCAATAAATTAGGCTGGGATGAACTGCCAATCAGACCATTGCCGCCGTTTGTCATTTGGGAACTTGATTGCACTGGACCTTGAGGTCCTTGTGTCTGAGCAGGTTGTGGTGGACGCAGCCCTCCACTTGTGGCCAAACCAACAGGGTTACCTAGAACAGAGGCTGTTGAATGGGTTGAAATATTAAAATCACTAGTCGGTGATACATTAAACTCAAACTTCACTGAATGAAATTATTAAACGGGAATTGCTAAATAAAATAAATAGGGACTTAGGGATCAAAAAACTGAAAAAATCTTACAATGCGGCAGTGATGATGAAAGACGATTATGTGGAGTGGAGCTAGTGGCTGTCGAAGTTGAAGAACTTGGATTGTTTATCCAACTACCGTTGCTATTTCGAGATTGCTCGGGTGGTTCCAACTTTGGAATCGGACGTGGGCCGCTCCCAGATGGCGGCGGAAACATACCCCCCATCTGCGATGGGTCTAATTATTGATAAATAAAAACCAAATAAATTGCGAATAAAATCAGGGTAACTAAACTAAAATTATAATCTACTCGAACGAACGAATTTGCACCGAATGCCCATTCTAAAACATATCACGAATACAAACCGGGTACTGGTTGATGAAGTCCCATGCTACTATAACCAGAGCCGGGAACCATTGACGGATGATGCTGAATTGTTCCTATTTCATTCCCATCGATATCCATCGATCCGGAGACGACGGATCCAGGAGTGTACTCGTCTTTGATCAAACGATTCGGCCCAGCTTGAAGTGTCAGGCCTGAAAGGTCTAGTAAAAACGAATAAAATTAGGAGCTTATTGTCAAAATTGTTGTAAATATATCCTACCTATTCCAGGTGATACCACCCGTTCATAATGGTACGGATTAACACAAACAGAGTCGCATTTGAGATCGAAGGCAAACTGGCAGTACTTAACGTGTTTTAATTCGTTCTTATGTAAATCCGGCCATCGCCATATACGCGCATAGATAACATGTGGAAATCCTTTGCGTCCAGCAACCTATAAAATATCGGTTCTAAAATGAACGTTGCACAGATGGATCTTTACCGTACCTGCAAACGACCATCAAGCGTTCTTTGAATTGTTACACATTTACTCGGATGAGCTCCGTTCGTCGTGATCGCAGTTATGAGAGAATCCAACTCATCCCGTTTTTCCTTTAATTTCTTCACGAGTGACTCGATCGCTCGTTTGGCAAATCCCTCACTTTCGCCTCCTTGGCGGTGACACATCAGCGAATGGACAATGCTGAGACAGGCGTCGGCACTCGTTGGAGCAGCGCTGGGCATGGTGGATATATCTCGAACGACTGTGAATGAAGCAAATCCGAAAGAAATTGTTACTAAAGGAAGTTAACTAGAGGCGTTTGTAGATGACATAAACCTAGCTTAATTTCGAAAAGGTGCCCGGAAAGATGGTCGAGTGGAATAGCGAAGATGAAACAAACTTATTTTTTTTTAATGAAAGGATCCGCTAAAAATCTTGGGATATTATTAACGGTTATGTGCCCCAAAATCACAAAATCAGGCTAACCCCTGAATGACCAAATCTGTATCGGCTAACAAAGTGACTGAGTAGCTGCGAGCGAAACGGGAAAAGCTCAGCCCGTAGAGGTACTACTCATCCAATGTGATATAAACAGGTGGGGCAGACCACATGACTTGCTTGCGTTGATAACCAAAAATTTGTAAATAATTCAGTATGACGACATGCATGAAAAATAAACATGCTTTGATTCAATGCCAACTAGTCCGAATGATGTGACGAAAGCAAGCACGTGGTTTTTAGTTTTACTTGACTTGCTGAAGCAAAGTTAATTTCACTAACTCAAAAGAGTTGTGTTTGCCCCACCTGTTTCTACCACATTGCTACTCATCGGGTATCTACCTGGTTCCGTATACTGGAAAATTTGTTATCAACCATAACCAAAGGAGCGTTGTTCAAGTTTAACTAGAATGTTATTCCCATGGAGAATTTCATTAGATTCAAATGAAAGATACAATCGTCCCTTACAAAGTTCCGGAATTTTATTTCCATCCGACTTACGGTTCCAGAATTACAGGATCTTATTTCAAATTATTTCCTCACTTTTCGCACAGATGGCGCGACTGATTTCCACAAACTTATGTTTGAATGAAATGTCTCATGGATTCATACAAAACTTCCAAATTTCATCCGGATCCGACTTTCGGTTCCGGAATTATAGGCTAAAGTGTGTTTAAAATTTGATACTACCACTTAGAGCGGTGAAACAAAACACGCAAAAAAAAATCTAAACTGGCCTCGAATCTACTTCAATCGGTAGCCATTATCAATATACAACCAAACAAACCGGTTTAGGCTACTCTGATTCCCGGTTTCCGATTCCGGAAGCACCGGAAATAGCTTCCGGAATAAAATAATTTTTTAACTTGCCTCAAAACTATTCCAACCGGTAGTCATTGTCAGTAGACGGCTAAAGAAATTAGTTTCCACTTTCCTGGTTACCGGTTTTCGATTAACGGCCATTAGCCATAGATTCAAAAACAAACCCCTGTAACTTTTCTCGAACCAATTCCGATTATACGAGTTCCGGAAGTACCTGCGAAAGTGGAAATCATTCCGTTTCCTTAAAGATGGCCTAACCCGCCTGAGTGCTGTCGCACTCTGTAGGTTATACTAGTTTATGGATAAACCTTGTTTTCCAAGAATCACAGAAAATCATTTTAAATAATACCACACATTTATATAAGAGAATATGGGACATATAAATAAAGGCATCATTACACCCCTAGGTAGATTAAAACAGGTTTTTTTTTATATATTAGGATTTGAAGTTGACATTTGTGTCAATTTGATACAAAGAACCGACTCGGGTTAATATTCAATGCAATGGCTTTTAGGACAAGATGCAAAAACGTTTTTAACGATTTATTCTGGGAAAGAGAGTAAGAGAAATAAAGTAAATTTAGAGTATTTGTGATTTGTACTTACGATTGTCTTCAATATTTTTTTAGATCAGACAAGTTTAAGAATAAATTGTACCTTGGTAGAAGCTGTCTTGAACCAGACCCTGTCAGCTTGGAGCGATCTCAATCTTCAGTTCAGCAACGCCATCGCACGGCATCACATTCAACATATCATGTCAATCGTATGGGTGCGCAACCCTGCTATTTTGGCGCGCACGAATTTGACATTTCTCTCCCCTACTTCTATGTATGAGATTCGATGCGGACTCACCTGAGGGCGACATGTTCGCAAAAAAGGATGTTGCCAATGATTTGTTCGGGAAATGTGAGAGCTGGATATCTTGTTAATATGATGTCTTTGCTTGAACTCAGCTTTTATGGTTTTAGTATTGTTATCAGAAGAAACAGATCTAAAAGGAAGATAGATGAATGATCGCGAAAAATTTTGCACTGTGGCGTCTCGTGACAAAATTCACGAGTTGTGCACTGCTTATGTGGTGTATCAGATGCAACAATTCGTCGTAAGTAAAAACTAAAGATTGAGGAATGGATATTCGCTTGTGTTCTTCAATACAACGAAAAAACGATATACTTCTGGATGGGAATTTTTTTATTAAACTTATCATAACACAAAAAAAAGAATTCGAAGTAGACAAATGAGACAGCAATTTGTTCTCAACTGCCATAAGCATGAACCACTGAAGATATGCATAACTTCTCAGAGCCAAACGAGAAACAGAACAACAAATCTCTGAGCTGAGCTGAGTAATTGCTTCTCTTCTTGAATCTGTGCACTAACGTATGTACACGGAAAAGACACAAGATTTACCTCCAATATTAAGTCTAATGTATACTCGCAGAGAAATAGAACACATTAGATTCTAATATATTGAGTCTTTAAGTCAACTTGAAACAATTGTTTGAATCAAATTAAACTCTTTTTGAATTAAAATTTGAATCAAATAAAACTCTTTTTGAATCAAATTTAGTTGTGGCTATTAGATTCCAATATATTGAGATATGGATTCAAATTTCAAAGTTTTTTTTTAATCAAATCAAAAATTTATTCGATTCAGATGCTTGTTACAGTACCTTAAATGTATTTGAACCAAAAATGTCATTGGATAGATTCAAATAAAAAATTATGTTGACTCTTGAATCAAACTAAATCAAATATACTGAGTCTTAGCTTCAAATTCATGGATGTTGATTAAAATTTTCTGTCCTTGAATCGAATGCCAGAGATTATTGATTCTAAAATATTTTCATTGAGTCAAACATAGGTACTTTCATGATATTTAACACAACTTTTGCTAAGATTTTATTTTGTTACATCATTCAAACGTCGTTCGAGAAAGTAAAAACTTTCGAGGCAGTTGGCGAATTTAAACCATCTGGTCGTCAAATGGTGAGATAACTAAGTCCTCACAAGTCCATATCTCATGCCTCCCCGAGCGCAGAACGGCGTCGACTGGATGCTATCGCCTTCTGCGTTAGTAGCAGAATGAGAGGGTGCGAAATGGCTTGTAGGTAGAAGCCCATCCTAAAGTGCAATGTTTATCATAGTATATTACAACATATTTTTCTGTTGTTTATTACATCATGTATTATTATTATTATTTTTATTATTATTATTATTATTATTAGAAGAGCGTAACTTGCACTTCGACATTAACTGTTATATTGTATAATAGCATTTTGTTTCATATATTATCGTCT
This sequence comes from Malaya genurostris, assembly GCF_030247185.1. Classification (NCBI taxonomy): domain Eukaryota; kingdom Metazoa; phylum Arthropoda; class Insecta; order Diptera; family Culicidae; genus Malaya; species Malaya genurostris. Next base: position 115,782,815 of record NC_080571.1, on the reverse strand, counting down.
TACACTATTTTATGTTGTTATATACTATGTTGTATGGTATTATACTGCATTGCATTATATCATATTATATTGTATTATATTATATTATATTATATTGTATTCTATTATATTATGTAATATTGTATTGCATTTTGTTGTATTATATTATATTATAGGGTTTATTCTGAGTAGTACTACGTACCTCTGCGCAAAATATAAATTTGTTTTCCTTATAAGTTATCATTTTTAAAGTAATCTTTTAACTAACTATCAAGGTCGTCACAAGGTGAGCTTGGTCCTCACTGGTTCCTGTTTCATGCCTACACGTGTGTCTGTGGTGACAATTGGTCGAGGGAATGCGTTGATGGCAGAATGAGAGGATGAGAAATGTCATATAAATTCAAGTAATATAATATCATAGCGTATCGCAACATATCATTTTATTCATTTTATTATTTATTATATATTATTCATTACATTGTTTTTCATTATTACTTTCATTATTATATTTATTGTTATTATTATTAATTCGTCATCAATAATAATAACATATATTATTTTTATAGAGGTGGATATTATTATTGTTATTAGAAGAGAAATATTCTACTTCCTGCAGTATTGCGAAGATAGAAGAGCATAACTGACACTCTACATTAACTGTTATTATATATATATATATATATATATATATATATATATATATATATATATATATATATATATTGGTTTATAATATATTATATTATATTGTATGACATTGTATTATATTATATTAAATTAAATTATATTATATTATGTTATATTATTTTGTAATCTATTATATCATTTTATGTTATATTAATTTCATTACACTATGTTTCATTGTATTTATCAATATAAAACATTTATCACGAGGGCGTAAAGGGAAGGAAGCATCAGGGCATCGGACGAATTGATGACTGGACGAGGGATTGTGGATAGCCAGCCCAAGTCACTTGAAGGAAACTTGTTTCCTTCTGAAGGTTTGAAATGAGTCTGATGCGCCCTTGTCAAACAAACCATCAGGCGGGTTCAAGCATGTATAGCGATATGCTTCATCCATGCACTGGATATTATGGTTGGAAGAGCATCTTTTATTCCCGCGGAATACGAGTAAGTAACTCTACTTACATATCCGCCCAACCCTTTTTGTTCGCTTTTCGGTAACAGCTATAGTAAGAAGGTGAATGGATGAGTCATATCGGGGCTACTGTAAGTCTACCCGCATCCACTGGCAAGTCCTTGAACTGATGGTGGCTTCACTTCATATCACATCACATCACAGTTGACGAATTTAAATCATCTGCACCATTAAAATCGTTCGAATTGGGCGATATTATAGTGAGTGCTTTCATAGGCAAGCTAGGTTATGAATTATGTATGTACAAAGAACTTACATTTGTATTCATTCCAGAGAACGGTTTCACAGTAGAGCTTTTGGAAATTATTGAACGAAAGGAAGCTGAGGAGTCAATACCGCAACCATACAGGGTCCGCCATCTAACTTTTTTTTTGAACTAGCGGTTATTTTGACATTGGTAACCTTAATGTCACTTCTGATTTGGCAGAAACTTAGTTTTACCCTTCCGCTGAACGAAAATGGTTGTGTATACGCTTGAGGAACGCGTGAAAATAGTGCAGTTTTACTTTGAAAATCTTGGTTATGTTGCGGAATGTGTGCGAAAATTACGTATGAAAATGGGAAGAAAAGATGAGGCACATTTTCATCTCGGCGAGCAAAATTGTCGCATCTGGGGGACGGAAAACCCGTACGTTATCATGGAGAAGCCAATGCATCCTCAGAGAGTGACGGTTTGGTGCGGATTTTGGTCTGGCGGCATCATTGGGCCATTTTTGTTCGAAAATGAGGCAGGAGCCACCGCCACGGTCAATGGCGAGCGCTACTGTACTTTAATATGAAAAAATAAATTTTGAAATCGGATGAACCGTTTGTGTTTTATTTCATGTTTAAAAAAAAGTTACATGGCGGACCTTGTACTTAGCTGGGCGCACTAAATGCATTCAATAATAAATAAAAATTTAATACCCTAGGCTTTGGATGATGAGCTACAGGGTGCGTACCCCCGCTTGGTGGATGGGGGTGGGAGTCAATTTACACTTCGCGTATTTACAAAGTCTGACCATACCGAGATCGATCGTTAGCTTATAAATTTAAAAGATGAAAATTATTGTGTTGTCTGAATCGATCACGGAGTGGACAGGACTAATAATGCTTGAAATTGACAATAGGTCATTAGGTGGCTTCGAGCATTCTTATGCCTGGAATTGGTCACCAATTTGAATTATTTTGATCCAGTTGGGATGAATATTAATATATCATATTCGTCCTGAGCTTGGTGAATTTAATTCTAAAAGGAGGACTATTGTTATCAGGAATAGGAGTAAATTGATATCCTATGAACCGTTTAAGAACTTTCAAACCTTTCCGATCCGGCTCGGTATCGGTAATGTTTACAAATTGCAATGATGACGAAACTGATTAATCAAGTGTGAATACACTCTCATATCGGGAAAGGTTTGAATGTACTTAGATTTCTCAAACTTGGACACAGATGTCACCTTCTAACTAAGAGTGTGAGATGTGTGTTTCTGGAAGAGAGCGGTTCACGTGGACCATTTCATCCAATCACACCTAGTATTTCTTCACGAAATACATGTAGTTCTTGTTTCCTGGATGCGTGCTCAACACTAGAAGGCCCAACACTTAGTTTAGACCTAGACTGCTCAAAGGCAGTCAGAATGATGGAAAGAGAGAAAGTCAATAATATAAACTGTGACAGAATAAATAAAAGCTAGTGCAGTATTCCTAAGTGCATATATCGGTAAATAAAGAATTAAAAAAGTTCACAGAATTTCACGCGGTCCTTCCATTGTTTACATATTGTGACTTTCCTGGGCAATCTAGTGTTAAATGCGCATCCTTACATTATATAATTTAACAAGCTTACTAACACCTAATTTTCTTTTATTCTTATCACGAGAAAATATCAAAATAAAAGATTATAGACAAAAACGATATGGATATACTAGGATGCTACAGGAATACCAAAAGGAAATTGAAAACAAATCAAGAGCCCCAGTGAAACGACGAAACATTGGTATGTTATTGTAATAAATCTTTTGATGACATATTAACTTTTGGTAAGTCACAATATTTCTATTTTTATTATTACTTTTATTATTATCATTATTATTATTGTTGTTGTTATTGTAATATTATAAATATTTATTTCTTTATTCTTGATAAATTATCACATTGAGATATTAACAGGTTTCTCCGGCATAATAAAAAAGCGATGCAATGGGGAAAAGGAAATGTAACGTAACTTCGACAAAGATAGAATTAATCAGAGCAGATTAGAATGGATAGTGTTAGTAGATCAAACATATCTACATCTGTTTAGGAACTTTAAAGTAATAATCGTTTGTACCGCTTCAGACATATAAGACTATTTAGGAAAGCAGGGACAAGACCGAAGCGGATACAATGCGAAATTTGCAAAGTTTCATCGACGAGGACATTTAAGACACAGAAGCAGCTGGTAGGATGACAAAATACGAATACGACAGAGACGCACGACTCAATGATTGACTGGTTACAGGGTGAAGCACACACTTCCTGCTCAAGTGACAAATTCTCTGGCGAACTTGCAATAGAAGATACTCGTATGTTTCGTTGCAAATTGATAGCCGCAAAGGAATCTGTCGCTTGGGTTACATGCTGGAGGATTTCCTCCTTCGTTACTAGTGTTCATTTGGGCACCATAGCCTAGTTCGTCTGGTATGGAAAGTGTGGATCGTTGTAACCACCCCCCTCGGCCAGAGCAGCCCATAAAGGGAAAAAAAAAATAATAATAAATAAAAATTTAATTAACAATAATTAGTCGAAAATTGTTTTTAAATAACAATTTATTGAATTAAAAAAATCTATCATTGAATCTACACACAGTCGCACGAAAGCCTGATTCTAGAAACAAAACTAATTTGCTTTGAATCAAATAACAATTGTATTTGAGTCCAAGTGAAATGAAATTCAGGTGGAAATGAAATATATTTGAATTCAAAGCACAATATATTTAAATTTAATGCTCATTTTATTTCTGTGCGCGAAGAAATATTTTTTTTTGCTTTGAAGTAAATATCAAATGTATTTGAATCAAAGGAAAATTAAAATAAGCGCCGATTCAAAAAAAATATCTTCGAATTCAAAGTGTAATATATTAAAATTTGAAATAATTTTTTCTGCGTGTATGAGATGTGCGTAAATACACACAATTTCAATGAACAAGACAAAGTGCTCGAGTTCAGAGCGCCACGGTCACGGCAATGCGATATGAAAAATTCGCTGGACCAGCAAGCGCAAGTAGCTTAGGATGAATTTGTGCATATTGTACTGTTATTTATTTATTTATTGTGAAAACAACAGACAAGATGTGGTCCTAATGATTAATTCTAACACTATGTAAGAATTTGGTCCTTGTTTTATGCCGTGAAAGATCGAAGTCGAACTCAGATGACACTCGACTGAATGACCGTTGTAAGCCGATAAACGCACCGTTTATTCCGTAGTTAGTGCGGCGTAAAGGAAGTCGAAAAAATTGTTGCGAAGAGCTCGAGGACGAACATTGATGTTGACTTCACGGAGCAAAGTAGGGCAGTCGATTCTATCGTTTAAAACATCTGCTATCATTAAAGCACGCGATAGCTCCCGTCTTACTTGCAGTGTGTCTATACCGATTAGCAATCCGCGACTTTCATAGCTCGGTGAGTGATGAGGATTGGTCCAAAGTAAACGGCAAAGAGCGAATCTACGTTGAATCGACTAGATTCTATTAACGCCATTGAGGTAGTGAGGGTTCCGAACAGCTGAACAATATTCCAGAGTGGAGCGAACGAGTGAAAAGTATAGGGATTTCAAGCAGTAAACCTCCGTAAAATGCTTAGCCATTCTCATCACGAATCCAAGGCAGCGAGAAGCTTTAGCCGCAATGTAGTTGGTGTGTTGCTTGAATGTTGACTGTTCGTCAAGAAAAACGCCGAGGTCTTTGATACACGTCGATCTACCAATCATGAATCGCTCAATAAAGTATTCGAATTTCAAAGGCACTTTTTTCTCGTAAACGTAATTATCGAACATTTTTCTGGATTAACGGTCATGTGATTCAATGTGCACCAATCCGAAAAGATTGCCATTTGTCGCTGAAGAAACGTCGCATCCTCTGAGGTGCGAATAACACGGTAGATCTTGAGGTCATCTGCAAAAGATATGCGCGGTCCTTTCAGAGAAAAAATAACGTCGTTAAAGTAAAGACAGAAGATCAAAGGGCCGAGATGGCTCCCCTGTGGAATTCCAGATGTTGCAACAAATTCTTCCAAAGCACAATCGTCAATTTTAACCACAAGATGACGATTCCTGAGATATGATTGTATCCATCGAAGGACGTTTGTACCAAAACCAAGTAGATCCAGTTTTGCTATTGTGATGTCATGGTTAATTTTATCGAAGGTGAGGGAAAGATCGGTATAGATTACGTCCGTCTGAATACCATTGGACATGGCGTTGGTCACGTAAGATGTAAAGGATAATAGTTTGGTAGTTAACACCACAGTCGAGCCACTGCAGCCAGCGATTCTAAACCACCACAAATGGCAAGTGCTCTGCATTGAACGGTTCTAGCACTGATCCGTTTCCAGTCTTTCATCGCATGTCCGATCAAGGAACTTCAATCTGCAGATTTACTACCAAAACGTGGGTGGTATGAACTCATGTGTCGACGAGTATTTGAACAATATAACAATTGCTAAATTGGAAAGACTTAGATTCGGCTCTATCATCCTTCGATGGCTGCATTCATATCGTCGTTTAGCAGTGAAAATCGACGATCACGTTTTCAATGAGTTTATCGCTTCGTCCGGCATTCCGCTGGATAGCCATCTCGGGCCTTTAATATTTTTACTGTACTTCAACGACGTCAACTTTACTCTAGAGGGCCCTCGTCTATCGTTTGCCGATGACGTAAAAATCTACTATTACATTCGAAGCCCAGTAGATGCAGCTTTTCTACAAAGACAGTTGTTGAGCTTTGCCGAGTGGCGTAAAGTAAACCGTATGAAATTGAATCCTGACAAATGCTCGACCATTACGTTCTCGAAGAAGAAAGAGCCATTTCATTTTGATTACTTTCTGGAAGGATCCCGATAGTCAGAACGATGTGTGTTAAAGACCTTGGTGTCTTTTTCGATGAGCAACTGACATTCAAGCAACACATCAGCTATATCGTTTCTAAAGCTTCTCGTTACCTAGGATTTGTAATGAGGATGGTTAAACATTTTACAGACGTGTACTGTTTGAAATCTCTGTTTTGTTCACTTGTTCGTTCATCCCTACATAAACGGAGCTCATAGAGTCTAATCGATACAACGCAGATTCATTTGCTTCGCTCTACGACGCTTACCGTGGAACAATCATCTCCAACTACCAAGCTACGAAAGTCGCGGGTTACTAATCGGTCTCGATACACTACAAGTTCGTCGAGATGTTGCACGTGCTTTATTGATAGCAGACCGATAGGATTGATTGCCCTGCTTTGCTCCGCGAAATTAATATCAACGTCCGTGCTCTTCGCAACAGTGCATTTCTTCGACTTCCTTTATGACGAACTAACTACGGTGCTAACAATGCTATTATTGGCTTGCTGAGATCATTCAATCGCGTTTCATCATGATTCGACTTCAATCTATCACGCAATAGGATACTTGGAATTTTTTTATATACTACTAGAAATTATCATTGGGACCATTATGTGTCTGTTGATTATACCTAAATTTATTTAAATAAACAAAGTGGTTCATTATTTTGTATTGGTCCAATTACCCTGTTTCATCGAATAGAGAATCTAACAAATAATTTAATGCGACTAGGGATGCAGTCGAATCCTTCAAATTGACCGGTTGTGCAGTGTACGAGGTGCACATGAGAACGAAACGCAACTGATTTTGCGAAAAAGAAACACTAGGGTCTGGAATCGAAAGCGCAACTTTCTTCTTACCGTGAAGATGCTCTACCAACTAAGCCACATAGTGCATGAGAGAACATGTTTCAATATACAAATAGGTAGCACGGAAAATGTAACTCTTCCTTTTCCCCAAGTACTTTTAGTACGATCTATAATCTAAACTCAACTGAAGTGAATGAAAACTTCATCCAGCATTATCCTGCTGGTCCCTCTCATCACAGCAAAACGCATTCAAATATAGTTAATAGCAATTCTTATAGAACGTACTTAACATTATATAACATTTAAGAAATATGGAAGGATGCGTATTAGTCTTATTCGTATTTACGGCAATACGGTTAAGCCTATGACGTTATCCACCCGCGTTTTGTGCCTTTCTCATATAGAAAGGTTATGCAATCACTGTGAAAATCAACTTTTTAACTGAGTCTCACTTACCATTAGAATTAGTTCTTCGAGAGCGAAAAATGTATTTGTGTATGTATGTATCTAACATTTTGCGCTCTAGCTTTTCTCAGAAATTCAATTCCAAAGCGGATGATTAGCGTAAAAAAATCGATTTTCGAGGAGCTCCAATTTCCTTGAAAATTGTTCATAAATTTTTCTAGTTTGTAAACCTTGCTAAAAGATTGCCAAGTAATCTCACTTCAGTTATACTGGTATCCAATTTCCGGTTTCGTAAATAGTTAAAAACTCTAAAATGTATCTCACTTGGATTTCTTAGATGGTAAAACCAATTCAAATGAAAGGTCTTACAGTACTTTACGTACGTTTTAAATTTCATCTCGATGCAATTTCCGGTTTTTTCTTTCTTTTAAAGATATTTTTATTCAGGCCTATTTGCGTACAAGCTTGAAGTAAATGGATACGTTTAATGTCAAGATGCATTTGCTCCTTAAGCAAACCTTCAAGTTCTCGTATTAAAGGTCGAATTTTGCAATGCCTGAAGTCAACAACAATTGTATTCTTTCGTGGCAGCGGTAGCTTTTGTTCGTTTGGTTTACTCATTTCGAGATCGTTTTATTATTCACTACACAATACTGTACTTGGTTTCTTCCGTCCCGAACGTAAGCGGTTTTGTTTTATCGACTGACTTGGATAAGATGTGAAAGCGAACTGAACTTCCGGTTCCAATACTGAATTGATAGAAAGCGAATTCAAAATTTTTTTTTGCGAAGCAACGAGTTGAATGACGGCTACTGAAAAACGATCAGGGATTATTGGCTTGATGCCGGCTGCGGCGTGGTTCATTTAATGAGAGCTATATTATATGGTAATGGATGTTAAAAACGTTTTTCAAAATGACAATGCGAAGAACGAAAAAACTATTGTGTGCTAGAAATTATTCCGATACGCAGGCGTTGTTGCCAAACCGGCCGAACCTCAATTTCCGGATTTGGAAGTACCAGAAATAGTGGTCCAATATTTTCAAACAGAGCTCACTCCAAGAGTTTAGAGTGACGATGCAAAATACTTTTTTAAAGATAACCCAACCGTTTTTTTTTCACAAACTTAAAGTCAAAATAAAGGTCTGGTTGTGCCATAAAAAACTGCTGAATTTTATCTAGTTGATGAGTGCTTAGAACGGCTATGCCAAAAACATTGAAAATTTTCCATATCGGGCTTATTTATTCCGGTGGAATACCGAAATATCTCGAGGTTGAAAAATCATTCGACATTGTCTGGTACAAAGGATTAATAACTAAAATGGTAAGTCCATATTGCACTGCTCAAGCTGCTTGAATTGTGTATCTGATTTGCTACTCATGCGAGCGGGTGACTTCCATACGTCACTTCAATTTTGGTAATTATGAACTTTTATCGTCTCACGGTTGCGTTTTGTTGTCGTAGAAATATTTGCAACATTAATCAGGAACTGTCTTACATGATAAAACCAAAACTTTGCAGTTCACAACTGGAAAGCAGTGTTGCATTTTTTAATAAATAAGATCTCAAAAGAAAATCGAGAAACACATTTGGAATTTTTACCGATAATCAATATATCTAATTTAATTCTACGCTTGAATTATATAAAAAAAAATATTGCATTCCTGACAAGAGTTGTGTCTACCAAGTTTGTTTAAGGGTTTAAATGTTTCTAACTCAACGCATATTCTCAGTCGACCTGATGTACTTTTGATCCTCTACTTACTTTCCTGTGCAGGAGGAAGTCCAGCTGCGTACAGGTGTGCACCGCCCGATAAACCCACCATCCTTTCGAAGTCCTGGGTAAGACCCAGGTTACTTTTGGAATCCACTGTACCGAATGAAGACACGCACGCCCTGTGGCCAAATCGTAGTTTCCTTTATATCCTATAGAAATAGCCCTCCTCGGTACTTTTCCTGTTACTGACAAAGACACTGAATGTTGACCAAATTAATCACTAAACACGTTTCCACCAGACCTCTTGCTAAGCGTACTACCCTACATCGAGGCACGAATATGTGGGCAGAACAAAAACTACTTTCACTTCAATAGACAAGTCAGCCAAAGCCCAGTGTAAAACAAACAAAGCTATTATTGTTTACAGCTTTATCATTTTTTATGTTGGCTTTGGTATAAGAAAATAATCCATCTTTTTTCTTTCGTGAGATTGTCGATGCAATATCAGTAAAACACGGATCGTTTTCTTGTAAATTAATTATTCAAAACTGATCCCATCCTGTTCTTACTCTTCCTTGCTATGATTTTTTATTTCACTGTTCGGTTTTCTGCAATGCTGACGACGTTAGCTATTAAAAGGAATAGAACCCTGCCAGAGAAATTCAAACTACAAATTTTCACTGCCTAGTTATGATTGTTTTCCGATTAGTCAGAATGATCTACATTTTTCATTGGCGACGAGGTCAAACATTCAAAACTTTGTGAATCATTAAGCACTTCTAAGCGTAACATATCCGGCGTAAAAATCGCGAAAATTTCATTTGAAATCGTTCACCGAAACTTCACTTCCTAGACCGACCGATAAGTTTTTTAAAATGGCGAATCGTAGCGAACATTCCTAAAGGGACGTATTCCGAAAAGTCAGATTTGAAAATTGTCCAATTTATAAATGTGTTGCTATCATTTTTAAAATATAAATTTCATTTTTCATTTTATTTTCTTAAGGACAATATACCACGAGATGCTGGAGTAGAAAACTTAGAATGAGGATTTGCAAATTTATTTCTGTTCAATATTTAAATAATACTGAAAATTAATTTATTGTCTACTAGAAACACAAAGAATAGCCACAATCTTAACTATCTGCGAAGTTGTAGAATTAGCACAAAAAACCGCAGTATTTTTTACCAGCTGAGTATAGTAGAACAATCGGGTTACGAAAAAAAAAGTAATAAATAAATTAAAAAAATGTATGTAGAATAATCCTAACTTTGAATGTTCAGAGTAATTTTTACAAACTTTTTCATCCTAATTTTCGTTTGTTGATTTCTGTTTAACTGACGTTTACTGTCTTATACCATGTTCACATTAGCGCTGATATCACTTGATATATCGAGACGATATGCATATCATGTCGAAGTGTCCACATAACATTATGATCGAAATGATATCGTTTGACAATCAAGTTGTCATATAGAATGTTCCCATTAGGAGATTTTCGTTCTAGATGATGGTTTAAGTTTTAACACATCTCACCTTGTTGTTCAGGAACCGAAAGTCAGATACGAACAGAAACCAAAATAAGTTTATTTTTATAGTCGTAGACCCTTTTATTTAAGCCTAATTTTGTGAAAATCGACTCAACTGTCTCTGAGAAAATGAAGAGTTCGTTTTTTTAAATCAGTTTGTTTGGCCAGCAACTAGCATTATCTATAAAATGAAACACATTTTGAGCCAAATTTGAGAGAATTTTTACATTTTATCGCTCTATAAAAGCCCTTACACAATCATTAAAAGTGTCATTACTAAAAAGTAGTAAATTTTAATGAACGTGTGAGGGGAGTAATGGTGAGATCCCCATACAAATTTGGAATGTCATAACCTAGTAATCATTAAAAATTACATTACTCGTTCTCGTATAAGGGTCCCTTATATGTCAGGTTGTAATTTCATACATACTACCATGTATTTCCGGAACAGGAAGCGAGACCTGGATAATCTCGACCTTCTGTTTCAACAGATTTCGCAGCTGATTCTTAGCGTACAGAGCCATTACATAGCTTCTGCATTATCTCCAAGAATTCTTCCAGGTCTCGAGACTCGAACTTACGGCAACTGGCTTGTAAGACCAGCGCCCTATGCATTGAACCGCCAACTCGAGAATAAGTGTAAGTAATTATCAGATTTGTGCACAGTATTCAACCAAAATGATGTTAGAAGCTTCAGTTCAGTAAAGTTTTACGTACTCTCTTTAAAATTGTAGATGTAACACATAATTTACTTCTTGGATGGATCGTTCTTGAAACATGCAACTTTGTAATTCTATGGAAAATCTTACATTCGTGTCATGTTTTGTGGAACCAGAGGGACATGAAGTTGATGATTACCGTAACTTCTGAAAATGGTATTTTCTGAATTATATATAATTATACTGCGCATGAGAGCATAAATTAGTTTTCATGGGTCATTATTTTGAATTGTAAATGTTTCGAAAAAGTTATGTACACAAACATGTAAAAATTTATTTTGTTTAATTGTGAAAATATATAAAAATGCTGCATGATCAATACAACATTATTCTGAAGCTTTCGATTTTTGTTTGTTCCTATGTCAGAAGACTGAGAGTGATATTTGTAAGGTCGCAACGTCTGGGTCAACATTAGGCCATTGAACACAAAAATCGGTATTTATCTGTATGAAAATTGAATTATCTGCACAACAATCTGTATAAATACCAACATGTATCTCATATAATATGTCACCTAAAATTAAAATTAGATTTACGTTCATTTGATATTTGTCTCCAGTGTTGAGTTATTATATCTTAAATTAGTGTGTTTTTATGGATTGTCATTCCATGACAGCAGAGATGCCAGGTCTGCAGATTTGTCTGTAAATCTGCAGATTTGGGGTATAGTGCTGCAGACATTTTTTGTTGTGCAGACTTTTGCAGACTTTTGAAATTCTCGCAGATTTTTACAGACTTTTGAAATTCTCGCTGACTTTCATCTATATTTACAGAAAAATTTGAAATTTCCGCGACCTTTTTTTTTTTTTTGCTCGCCAAGTCAGTTTTGCATGTTATACTTTATAGAGAAATTGCTGCCAGCAAGCCATACTTGCTGACTGCAGATTTTTTTTCAGATTTACAGACCCTGTCTGCAGACATTTGAAATTTTTACCTGGCATCTCTGCATGACAGCCGAATCTGACGGTAGAATCAAAACAAAATATTGTGAATTATGAATATTTTTTTCTATTTGCTGGTGAAAACAGTGAAAATTCTTGAGTAATTTTAAATCAGACTAAGCATAGTCCATGCCTTTCTAAATCACCGATTAGATTATTCGTACTGTATTTAACAGATATAACATAATGAAGTATTCTACTTCTCCAACACCGTCACGTAGTAACAGTTCTTTGTTGGGGATGTCATCAAGAACCACATCACCATTGCCTCCTCCGGCCAGTTATCGAACAGATTGCATGAGTGCTACAAACAAAAGTTACAAATATCTTCGACGATTTGTCAAGTTTGATCAGATGGACTTCGAATATGCAATGTGGCAAATGCTTTACTTATTCATTGCTCCGAAAAAGGTGTACAGAAATTTTAACTACAGGAAGCGTAAGGCATCATGATTTTAAATGATATTACATTTTATACAATTGCACACTTTTTAGAAACCAAATCACAGTTTGCTCGCGATGATCCGGCGTTTCTAGTGTTGCTTGTTGGATGTCTTTGCGGTAAGATTTATGATTTGAATTCTTGTGCGATATATTATTTAAAAAACCTTTCATTTCTAGTGACATCAATTGGATTTGCATGGGTTCTCAGTTTAGGAATAGGCCAGAGTATACTATTTCTCTTGTATGTGGTGTTTGTGGACTGCATTTTGTGCGGGATGATTGTTGCTACAATACTGTGGGTTGTCTCGAACAAGTACCTGCGGGATCAAATATCTGATATGGATGTAGAATGGGGCTATGCCTTCGATGTGCACCTGAATGCTTTTTTTCCTCCGCTAGTTCTACTGCACTTTATCCAGCTTTTTTTCTACCATCCACTGATTAGTCACGAGTGGTTTATATCAACTTTTATAGGGAACACGATTTGGTTGGCAGCCTTAAGTTATTACATTTATATAACCTTTCTGGGCTATAGTGTAGTTCCAGGATTGCGAAACACGCGAGTTATTCTTGTTGTACTGCCGTTGTTGTTTTTATTTTATGTAGTTACGATAATTATGCGTTGGAACTTGAGTGTGTCCCTGATGTACTTCTATCACTATCGAGTTTTGTAGGATGTGAGATCTGCAATAATGTGACTGATGTAGGCTACTTTTCATAAAAAATAAAGTATTGACAAACACATTATCGTCTTTATTTTGACAAAAAAAATAAATTTGTGGTTATTTGCTTTTGGCATAGTCATACCTAGTGCTTGTAATCGACTTTCTCTACAATATAAATAATAAGGAAAATCCATCGAAAAAGTGGAGAAAATCAAAATCTACAATTTGTATGGAATTAGAAATTTTCCACTCAATACATGTTAGATCTTGGATGATTGTTTGGCGCGTAGCGAGTTGTGCCATGATTGCCAAATGAAGAGTAACATATGAATAATAGATTATTATTAAAATCGTTTGGCGCGCATCGATCTGTGTTGTGTGGCTAATTTACTGAGCCTACTTGATCCGTGTGCTCTACTTTTTCGAATCACATGCTTAATTTAGAATGGACAGTATACATGTTTTCCAAGGCATTTTCCGGTGTCCAAGGCCGTCAAGTCAAATTTTAGAAAAGTCCTGTATGAACACTGCAAACAATATACAGAATTTATATATATATATATATATATATATATATATATATATATATATATATATATATATATATATATATATATATATATATATATATATATATATATATATATATATGTATATATATATATATATATATATATATATATATATATATATATATATATATATATATATATATATATATATATATATATATATATATATTCTTCCAAAATTTATAACCCAAGTAACCATATGCATCATATCACTGCACATTTACAAGTTTACAACTCTATTTCTACATTATACAATGTATGATTACACTAATCCTACATACATTAAAGCAATGTGCATTAAATTTGCATTCAAAACGTAACAGAGCATTATTTTACAACAACCTTCCACCGTGCTATATATCGACATTCAATGCTATATTTTGGAGTAACGAAACTTAAATAATAACTAGAATAGCAATAATCCTATTCGAGTCCAACAATCGCCCTTTTCAGATTTACAATAGCATTGTAAAAACATGTAGAATTCAACTCAACAATGGCTCATACAGTCGTGATAAATGCGCAGAAACTGATGGATAGCTTTGAGTTCATATTTCACTAATTTGTTCAACACTACCTCGATATGGAATAGAAGAACATAATATTATAGATGTTGTGAATTACATTGTTAGGATTTTGTAAGTTTTTATTACTGTAATTCGCTTAAAACTCGTTCGGGACAACAAAAATGTCAAGTTCTCACCGTTGAATCAATTGACAAAATCAGCTTATTTCTTTTACTAAAGAATTTAGTTGCACTGGCATGATCATTGCTCTACGATAAACTCTTTCATTTACCTCGATGGTTGGTCTATTTACACTAATTATTTCGATAACGTTTATGTCGACAGTTTACTAATCCTGATTAGTTTATAGTATGCTACTCGAACATCAATACGATTTCACACTTTTGCCGATATTGATTTTCCATAAGATATATCAGTACAAGTATTAAAAAATTGCAGTTTGGTCAAAGATAAATAAAAAAGATATGTATGTGCTTACAAATATTTAAAAAAAATGTGGTCCGTTCCCGGCACCTTCTAAAATGACCGCACTCACCGCTTGGTGGAGCGCGAGATTTTCTGCATTGTTATCATTTTAACCAAAGTGTGGCATGAAATCTCAATATATACAAATGAGCTAACGTATCGAAAGGGTTCTCACGGTTTGACATTTGCATTATGAATGCGATGATGTGAGCTCAGCAGTGCAACCAGAGATGCCATTTATACAGATTTATTTGTATTATACAGATTTTTACAACCTCATACAGGTCTAATACAGAATACAGATTTCATACAGATTCCCTAAATTTAATACAGATTTATACAGATTTCACAAGAAGTTATAAAGAAAAATTAAACTGTTTTTGTCTGAGCTATCTTTTAGTATTTGATTGCAGTGACGAGATGAAAGCAAAGATAAATAATAAAGACATGTACGTGCTTATAAACATTTTTAAAAAATGTGGTTCGTTCCCGGTACCTTCTGAAATGACCGCACTCACCGTTTGGTGGAGCGCGAGATTAATTGCATTGTTATCATTTCAACCATAGTGTGCCATAAAACCACAATATATACAAATGAGCTACCGAATCGAAAGGGTTCTCACTGTTTGGCATTTGCATTATGAATGTATGATGGAAACTCAGCAATGCAACCAATGTATCACCATTGGTGCCAGTTTCACGGAGGACCACAGATGTGCGCCAAAAAAAGATCGTGACTGTCATGTCTGGAAATTCGTTTATGAAAGTTTATTAATCAACGGACAAATCACAAATTAAAGTAAAAATTTGTGTGCAGATATTTAATGATCAACACAAAAAAAAAATAGACAGAGTGAGCACGAGAAAGCAGAGCCAAACTTGGTACTGACCGAAGCGAGTAATGCACTTACAGTAAATTAAAAGGACCTTGTCAGATGGAAAGCTGAGCAGATTTATCGCTTGCACTCTAACAGGGCCCCTTTGGCTGCTGAATTGGCAGGGCCCTTTGGCTTGCTGACATTAGCAGACCAAAAGAGGTAAGTATATTCTTCTGCTGGTCTGGTATTTAATTATGGTTGAAAATACATTCATATTAAATTTTGTCTTTACATATTTCAGTGAACTACGAAAATATTAAAAATAAATGCTCATCGAAAATCTTATTCTTTAACCATAATCTGTTGAGATAGCGTTCAACCAAATACAAATTATTTATTTATTTTTTAATAATTAATACATTTAAATTATTATTTGTGTTTGGTGCAACATCATTTCATTATAGAAATTTCATTTTATTAGTGAATACAGATAAATACAGATTTTTTATACAGGGTAATACAGATTTTCTTTGAAAATATCTGACATCTCTGAGTGCAACCAAATTATCACCATTGGTGCCAGTTTCACGGAGGACTGTCGTGACTGTCATGTCTGGAAATTCGTTTGTGGTTTGGTTATAAATTTTTTGTCGTGTGAAATTTTCATTTTTTGCAATCTAATGCAATGAATTAATTGAAACTAATTTGTGAAACTATAATTATTTTAAAAAAATTGTTTGGGCTAAAAAATTTTAAAATTAAGCCTAGGAACACGGTCACATTTTAATATTTATTTTTTTCCAAGAATTATTTTGTCAATTTTATTCAAATATAAAAACGTATTTGATTCGTACAATATAACCTGTGCTATTTAAGATAAATGAAACTACGGATGTCGAAATGTCGATCGGTTGATCGAGTAATCGATTATTGGCCCAAATAATCGAATAAAATTAAATCGATTAGTTTGAAACTAACATTCGATTATAAAACTATTTGAATAATTCGAAAATATTGTAATGATAATCGAATAAATAATCCGATTATTTAGTAATCCAGTAATTCGAAAAATCCGACATCCCATAGATACAGCAATTGGCACATTTACGTTTAAAGGAAACGCAGGTGTTGCTTTTTACATGAGTTGTCAAATCAATAAGATTTTTTTAAATAGAGTTATGTGTTTCAACAACTCCTGTTGAAAACGAAAATTCGGAAAATCATCGCAGAAGTTTTTTTGGCTTTGAGATGGCAATGTAAATTTCATTTAATTGAGCATAAACAACAATTTTTATTTTAAAACGGGACATAATACCTTATTCTGATACTCGAGATGTTGTCATCAAACTCACCCTAATTCAGTATTTCGTTCGAATAAGATTATTTCGATCGAATAAGAAATTTTGCATTCGAGTTTGTGTTCGAATTTGCCATTCAAAAGCATCACACGCTCGAATTACAGCATGCATATTTTTTTACTCGATCGAAATATTCAGATTCTATCAAATTACAGAACAGTGGTGAGTATTGGCTATATAAAAATGCTAGTCGATTAGAAACTAACCTATACTGATTCTACACCTTCTGAAGATTTCGCATAATCAGTCGTTTTTACACTAGAAAAAGTAGTACAAAACGCTTTCAAATTGGTTATATTTTTTGCTGATATCCTTTTGTATTATTGGATAAACGAAAAAATAATTTCAAATCACAACTACCGAGCTAAAGAACTGGCCTTCTAACGACAGTTCGACATGTAGATGGCGCTGTTGTACAAACTATTATGCTTTTAAAATACATAGGAATGTTTGTTTGTTTCCTTATAAAAGCGATACACTGAAGAAGGATGTAAATAATATTCCGAAATACGCGTATCTGTATTGTAACGTTTGTTATGCTTCATTAAAGTATAGTGACTTCGTGAAAGTGTAATAGCGTGACAGTGAAATAGTGGAATTAAATGGTACATAAATAGTGCAACTATTGAATACATTCCGCTAACAGCTCCAGGTAAAAATAAATCTAAATCTAGTTCAGTATTGACAAAAACGATATGTTTATTTTTTTATGCAAAAGTTAAACGAATGCGAAAGGTTTTACTCATTCAGTAGGTTTGTTTAAGAAAATATTACTATTTCCTATTTCCGCATTCAATACTCAATTTCTATGTTGCTTTATGTGATAATTTGCTAACATCATCGTTTCCTTGGGCCATAAAATAAAAACATAGAAGGCGCGGAGTTGATTTGAGTTTTACGTTTGAAAGCCAATCCAGAATCCTCGTATTCTTAATTTTTTTTTCCATGCGCAGGTGTCGCTACCGGTGAATGAATTTACCGGCAATAAGCCAATCTTGGTACCCCTCGAATATTTTTTTATTTGTCTAGATCTATTGAAACGTCAACGATGTTAGTCATTGAGTTTATCACATTGTCATTAAATTAGATTTGATAGTGAGTTTTGGATTCATTATCAAAGCAATTAATAACAATATCTTTTGTGAATTTAGTTATCGACGAAATCCACGATATTTGTAGCACTTCCGCAGTACGGAATCAACAACTCAACTCGACGAATTTCAGATGAACCGTGAAGCCGTACATTTGTGCATCACTAATTACACTTGGAAAGGTTTATCTGCATGAACTAGACTTCGAAAACGGATTTGAAAAATGGGAGACCTAAAACCTCTGCATCTGGGTAGCAATTTACAAGATCTGGAAAGCCATTATCAACTTAACAAAACCATCACCAATAAGAAATTGCAGATACTTTGTAATGGTGCTAAGAAGTTGAAACAGCAAGCCGATCGGTTTTATTTAGAGCGCGATGAAGAAAATGCCTACGTCAACTATATGAAATTTTTCAATCTCATCGAAACCATTAGGAAAAACAAGGAATATGCAGAAAAAAAACCGATGGTTTTGGCCATCTTAGGATCTAATAGTGAAGTAACTCTGACGTTGAACAAATTGGAGAAACTCGCAACAAGTCTCAAGAATCGTTATGCGGGGATCAATGCCAGCCGGGAGCGTGAAATGAACAAAAGTCGAAGTCAAAAGGATAACATTAGTACGATAATGCCTTATGCTAAGAGTGCTGTTGATGCCAAAGAACTATTCGGCATGATTAACGACAGTAAGCTTAGTATGTTGATAATGGATTGTCGTTCGGACGAAGACTTCGAGAAGTCGCGACTAAAATACGACCATGTCATAAACATCCCAGATAGTTGGCTTGTAGCTGGTATGACGGCCGGTAAAATTCACGAAAAGCTTGGGGATTCGTCGAAACCCATTTGGCAATCCCGAAGGGTGAAGGAGCAAATAGTGCTGATGGACTACAACACTACAGGTACCCCTACGAAGGATTCTCCTATTTGGGTTCTCAATGTCATTTTGAAAAATGTAAGCAAATCTAGTGCTGTCTCTAAGCTGGGCAATGTGTCATTTTATCTTATTATCTTACAGTGGGATCCGGACACAAACTACACGAAACCTCTGTTGAGAGTAGAAGGAGGCTACAAGGAATTCCAGTTGCTCTATCCCATGTGCTGTATCAATCCTAATTACTCGCCTCCTGGTAATGAAATAAGCTATGATACTCGATTGGGTAAGTTACTATTGAACTTTCAGTTTTTTTTGTATTTGGAATATAATGCGCATTGAAGTTTATCTATAACTTTGCCGATTCGGAATTTGGTCTTGAACATGAAAGTAATATAATTCATGATCCTTTCAGAAGATATCGAGTATCCCAATATAAGTGATATTCGGATGAAGGAAGATAGCTTCAGTTCGCAACCCGATCGACCGATAATTGATCGCAATAGTAAAGCAGCTGCGCTGCACACCTACGAGGCAAAGGCCAAACCAATCAACGAGATCTTAGACGAACAAGAAAAACTAATGGACAAATCAGCTAAAAATGAAAAGGAGCTGTTCTCAACGGTGGTTAAATTGGAACAAGTCCACGACGTAGAAGAAAAAACCGTAGATGACGAAGAGAAACGCCAACTGCGCGAAAAGGCAACGCAACTACATTATATGTTGATGCAGATGGAGAATAAGCAAAAGGATTATGTAAGTTTAAAGAATATAAACTAGTTGCTAGTCATGTTTTATTGATTGGAATTTAAATTTAACCTTTCAACATCGGTAGATATCGGAAAACACAATCTTGCGAGAACAAGTACAGGAGTTGGAAGCGAAGGAACGAAGCTTTCAGGAGCAAGGTGAACGTATTTCTGCTCAACAAGCAAGGAAATTGGAAGAAGCTGCCAATCGTAAAAGGTGCGCGTCGTTAACGTTTCATGTCATCAATATTCAAATCAATTTTGCGTTCATTTCATTTCTTCCACAGACTCAAGGACGATGAAACGATACGCGAACAGGAGCGTGTTCGTCTTACGCATGAACGAGAGGAGAAATTGAAGATCGCTTATGAAAACAAACGTCATATGAAGGACTATCAAGACGATGTGGGAATCCCACAGCCGAAAATTCCCCAGATAGATCGATCTGCTAAACCAACACATATTGTATCGGATTACAAAGGGAACGTACAGCGAGACTTTTCTCCGGTGATCGGCAGCGTGGTAAGTTTATGATGGTTTTTGGATATGAATTTCAAATTGTCGACACTTGATAGGCGTATACCACGATATAATGTGTTTCAGATATGTATTTTTCTCTTTTAACTAAACAAAGTAGATTTTATTTCAAAATAATAGAGTTATATGTACATTAGAAACAGTTGATTGAGATATCAATCCTTTCTGGAAAATTTCTGTGGTATACGCGCCATTAGGTTCTGTACGGTATCCTCAGATATGGTCGAGGTGCCGATTCTTCGAAATCATTGGTACCATTTGCTTCCTTCTTAGTTTCCAAGAGTTTCCGGTCAACTAGAGTACAGTACTTCTCTATTGACCGATGTTCTGGACAGTTTGATGAATTGGCTGTTTTGGCACGCTTTTAACCTCTTGTACCTTATATCATTTCAAGACGGATTTCACATAGTGTCAAGAGACCAAATCAGGCCAAAACAGAGCTCGTGGATTCTGATAAGTGGTAGCAATCGCTTTCTCGTACACTTTTTAATTGATAGTGCCGGTTGAGAAGGCCACCATTACATATGGTCTGCCAAATCAAATGATTCAGTGGCAATTTGGACACTTTCTTTGTCGTTTTGTCGTTCTCTATGGTACAAGAAAATTCTTGCGCATTTTTTGGACTAAAGGTTCTGGCATGTTTTAGTCACATATCGGTTGGAAAGGTTCGGGTTTCGCTTAATCATCCTTACACTGATAAAAATGAGCACGGATGTGTGTAAGACACATACGCTATCATAAACACATGAAATTCACAAAAACTTCTATTAACCGAATCCACCTAGCTATCCGGAGTTGCGACCTATCGAGTGGTATTGGGCTCTCGTGCAGAGAGCTTCCTCAATAAAAACAACAAGCTACATCTATAGAAACATTTCGAAAATCTTGAACAAAAGCAGCTAAATCGGTTGCAGAAAAGTCGGATCATTAAACCATCAATTCAAATTTTCTGCACCTTCGATTTAAATGGCGGTTTGAAATAAATTACTGGTCCAGTATAACCAAAAACAGTTCGGATGGTCATCAACTAACAATACCTAACACATGGATCAATAAGTCCCGAGACTAAAGCAGAGATGGCGCTCGTAGTAAACCAGTAACCACGTCTTTCTAGAGTACTAACCTTTGCTTGAAACGGGTCAAAATTTTAAGTCGATCCGACCAGAAACAGCTGAGTTATCGAGGTTGGAGTAAAGTCGTTTTGTAGTTTGTTTAAAAAATGGAAAAATCGAGTTTCGTGTTTTGATAAAACATTGTTTTTTAATGGGTAAAAACACTGTGCAAGCGAAACAATGGATTGAAAAATGTTATTCGGACTCTTGTCCCTCAAAAGCAACGATTTGTCGGTGGTTCGCCGAGTTTAAACGTGGTCGTACCGACACAAATGACGCGGAACGCTCGGATAGACCTGTGGAAGCCGTTACACCGGAAAATGTGAGTGAAGTGACAAAAATTATAATGAAAGATCGTAAAGTGAGGCTCCGTGAGATTGCTGAGATGACACAGATATCATATGGAAGTGTATTTACTATCTTTCATGAAAAATTGAGCATGAAAAAGGTTTTTCCAAGTGGGTGCCGCGATTGCTTTCGATGGAACAAAAACAGCAACGAGTCGATGATTCAGGAAGCAGTTTATCGCTATTTACTCGCAACAAAAAAGATTTCTTGCGTCGTTACGTGACCATGGACGAAACATGGATACATCACTACACTCCAGAGTCGAAGCGTCAGTCATCTGAATGGCGCACAGCTGGCGAAAGCCGTCCGAAGCGTCCGAAAACGCAGCAGTCAGCTGGCAAAGTCATGGCGTCAGTTTTTTGGGATACACAAGGCGTGATTTTCATTGACTACCTCGAAAAAGGTAAATCGATCAACAGTGATTATTATATTGACCTACTGGTGCGTTTGAAGGAGGAAATCGCAAATTGCTTTCGATGGAACAAAACTTGGATTTGATGTCGTTTTAGAAAACTTTTTACGGTTTTTCGCCCCTTTCAGTGATGGTAAAAATTTTTTAACACGCTTTACCCTATATTTCCGGATCCGGATGATATTCAGGAATTACGTATGGGATCACAGGACCTTTCATTTGAACCTAAGTTTGTGAAAATCGGTCGCGCCATCTATGCGAAAAGTTAGAAAACATTTTTTTTGCTCATTTTACCCCATAACTCCGGAACTGGAAGTCGGATCCAAATAATATTCAGGAATTTTTTATGGGACCACAAGACCTTTTTATTTGAGAGTTTGTCTTTCTCGTGCTCGGACGACGGTTTTGATGTAGTTAGCGACATTGCCTCCACGTTCACTGGGAAGGTTTACTACCTTGATCAAAAACTTCCCGGAATCATCACCGTGTAGTGGACTCAGTCACCCGATTAGATTTTCTTTATCTGTCATTAATTTTATATCAAATTTTCAGTTTGATACCTGGACATTTGTACAAGTTACGCTGTATTGAGTACATCTGCGTTTGCGCGTGTCGTTGAATTTACACAATTTTCAAAATGGAACTGAATTTGCAACAACGAGTTTGCATTAAATTTTGCGTTTAAAATTAAATTTTGCGTTTAAATTTCAATGGTGCGACGACATTGCAAATGTGAGAAGAGTGTTTTTTTTTGCCACGATACTTTGAAGAAAACAGTCGTTTATCAGTGACATGAACGTTTCAGAAGTGGCCGTGAGTTTGTGAATGATGATGAGAGAAGCGGTAGGCCATCGACATCGAAAACCGACGAAAACATCAACATAATCAATGAATGGATGACCGTAGACTGCAAATTGGTTATTAGAGAGATGGCAGAGAAGTTAGACATTGCTTTTGGATCCGTTCAAGACATTTTGGTTTTGGACCTCAGATGTGTCGTTACAAATCTGATCCTGAAAGACCTGAATTTCATGCAAAAAGAGCCGCGTTGACGTTGAAAAAAACATGATTTTCAAGGCCGAATCTGACCCAACATTCATCAGACGGATTATTACTGGAGACGAGACGTGGATTTACAAGTATGACACGCAACCAGACAAAAAGCGAGTGAATGGCGTACTCCGAATGAGCCGCGACCGAAAAAAACACGTCGTTTTCAGTCGAAGAAGAAATCGATAATCACAGTTTTCATTGATTACTAGGGTGTTGTGTGTGTCATGAATTAAATTCACAACATGAGACTTTTGCGTGAAGCAATTCGCCGAAAAAGACCAGATTTGTTGGCAAACAACTCGTGGATCTTGCACCACGATAACGCACCGTCACAGAATGCCATCGTTATCCGTGAACATGTGACTAAAAACGCAACGAACACCATTCAGCAACCACCGAGTTCATCTAATTTGGCTCTCTTGGTTTTCGAAATGACTTAAAACATCAATTTTCAAAACCTACTTGATAGCACAGAAAGTCACCATTTTCGATTTTCAAAATAGCTCAAAATTGCTTTTTGACATTTATTCGCCATACGCGTTCCAAAAATACTAATATTGAAAGAATTTGCGATAACCTTTCGATAAAGTGGAAGTCTAAATTTGTGCCTAATAGTGACTTGAAACATCAATGTTTGAAATCTACACTTCGAAGCCGTTCCAAAATACCCATATGTAGATATTTGAAACAAATACAATAGGTTTTGAAACATCCCAAATTCAATCAATTCAATCCAATTTATCAAAAGTACTTATAAATATTATTATAAATAACAAATAATTTTGCTGTGTTCATTTGAGTTGAATCCATCTTAAAATTACCTAGTTAGAAGTGTTTAAAATTACAGACATTCTCCCCGGAAACTCTAGCGGTGCCAAGCACGAATCGTTCAAGGGAAGAACTTTTTTTGCTCACCAGACTAAGTAGTTCCGAAGAAAAATTCAAATCCGATCCGTAGGTCCGTAGAAAACCACCGAATCCGTAGATCTATATCTGATATCGCTGTACCATCTATTCGCTGAAGACAATGCGTTGACTGATCATAAAAATTCGACCGAACATATATTTATAGATTCCATTTTTGTGCGAAAGTTCATACCGTGCACAGCGAAGTTTTATTTATTTTTTCATGTGTAAAAAGACCTACCCCCCTCCCATCCTCCATTACGGACCGAAGCAGAACTGTTACTAAACGAAATGCTTAGTGAGGTGCAATGATCAAAACCATCGGCCGAAATCGAAAGGATGACATCATTATGTTATGCTGTGATTGGCTAATGAAAACATAGGTCAATTCAAACCGATTTTTGAATGGTGCACTATTGAAATACTTAAACGACGGTATAATACGTGTTTAATTGAAATGTTTGCGAATCGTTGTTGAATTATATAAATCCATCAACAATTAATTGAGTTATAAGCATTTAGGTTAGGTCAGAAAAAGATTACGCGATTAGTTTTGAAATTCCCGGCCACCAGGCCCCGTATAGTACAGAGTAAGGCATTTTAAGGGGCCATTGTTGCAAAACGCAAAATCAGTTTGCGGTCGTTTAGCGGAAATTCAAAAGAGAAATATCAGTTTGTTTGGAAAATTTGTCTAAACAAATTGATGTATTTCTCTTAAAAATTCACCAAGCAGTAGTCCTGTTTTAGCTGGTCGTTTTCCTGAGAATGTGAGTAGAATCTTAATGTCAAAATGAATGAATTGAGCTCAAACTTAATTCAATTTATGAATCATGTTAATTGCTGGGCATTAGAACTGTTTTCGTTCATACCGATCCCTGTGTTCCGCTTCAGGAAGTAAAGGAAATAGTGATGAAAATTAATTCGGTTTATTTTCACAAACTTAGGTTCGAATTGAAGGTCTCATGGTCCCATGCGGGGTACCTGAACTTTTTTCGATTCCGAATTCCGGTTTCGTAATTACACGATGATAAGTTTTGTGAGTCCCGTTAGTAGATGGCTATAGGAACCGACTTCGACTATATCAGTTCGCGAATTTCGGTTCCGGAACTATCTGGAATAGTGAAACTGTCTTCGTTTTCTCAGAAACATCAGATTTAACCAATTTGCAAGGAGTTAAATTAGAAGATCTCGGTGGATAGTTGTGATCACCACAAAAGATCTATGGTTTCGTTGTTTGTGTGACACGTAAAACCATCTTGTTGAAAGTAAAGAAAAGCTTTGGTATTGCAATCCTTTCGTGAAATTCTACCTTCTATTCCAACTGACTTCGTAGTCGATTCATAGCGTACATAACCATTGCATGGCTGGTGCTGCGATTCTACTGACACTAAGAATCCTTCCAGGTGCATACGACAACTGGCTTGTAAGACCAGTGCCCTATGCATTGAACCACCAACCCGGGCAAGTCCCAGCTTCCTTCGTCGTGAAACTCTTCATTGGTGTTGTCTAGATCCTTCGTCAGGGAACTCTTTGTTGTTTGTTGGTGCTTGACGAGTAGATGGCGACGTACCTCCGGATAGAATAGGACCGGAATCACCGGTTCGACAAGACATCCTTCCGGTCGATATGTTTATGGTTAGTCAAGAGCCGGTTCCGGGAGAACCTCTTTTGTCGGGAAACTCTCCGTCAGTGTAGGTTAGATCCATCGTCGAGGACTAGTCGAGTATTTTCGCGACGTGGCACTAGCCTTGGGTTGTCGAGACGCCAGCGTGCCGGAATAACTGGAACTGGATCTTCCAACTGGAGTCACTGGATCGACAATCCACGCCACCAGTGTTTTTCAATGAAAAACGGCATTAGACATCCTTTCTAGACGGATATTGGAAGCGTCGGTTTCGGGAGAACCTGCTCCATGGGGGAACTCTCCGTCAGTGTAGGCTAGATCCATCGTCGGGGACTAGTCGAGTAATGGCACCAGCTTTGGGTTGTAGGGGAAGCTGTTCGGTTGCCGGCACCCTACCGTAACTTTAGACAGAAAGCAGATAGCGTCATTCCGACAAATGTCATGTGTGTGTAATAGCAGCACGTTCTTTTTGTGCCAAATACCAAAGCAAACAGACACTTGCACTTATGGCTGCGTTCAAAACAAATTTTAATTGCGTGAAAATCAACAAAAAAGTTTTTTCTGACTTTTTATAGTATCATAAATTGAAGAGCATCAATCGGAAAGGTGAGTGGATTGAATATTTATGATGTGAATTCGATCTAGTTCGTGATTTAATACCGGATGCTATCAAAATTTTCGCAACCAAAGATTTGTTTTGTCATTTTGAAAATGTCTACCGATTTCGTTTACCGGCACACCATTTTTTTCGAAAAATCGTGAAAAATTGTTAGTGATATGCAGGCTGCTGTCGAGACAAAGCAAGTTATAGTTTTAGCCAAACATCTAGATACTCATACAACAGATGTTCCGGCTAAGAAAAAACGTGGAAGACCGACCAAATCAACACCAAAGGCGCCACCATCCAAATCATCGACTAAGAGAGCCAAGGTGAAGTCACCATCAGACAATGTAGACTTTTGTCCAAAACGCTTCCAAAAAGGAAAAAAATTGTTTTTTCTTTGAATAACTGCAGTTTTAACTTATATTTTGCTATTTTGAGTGAAATTTTTTTCGGTGCCGGTAACCGAACACCTTTTTCGAAATGGTCAAAATTTATCGCTTTACTAAATTAATAAAAAAGGCGGGTGGGTAATGTCAGAGACATAACTGGATGTCGTGAATACGAAAACAACTGACATGTTCCTTAATACTTCCGAATATCAATTGTATGAATTATGCAAGCATTCCCCTTTTTCACATTTTTCGCAAAAACAAAGAAGGCTTCACTTGATCTCGATTACTGTGAATTTAACACAGCGAAAAGTGCACAAATCTAACCAAACTGTTCTTGATTTGCACTAAACTGTGGATAATTACCTCCGATTTGCGAACAACAAATTCTAATAGTTCTTAAGAAAACTTTTAGAGCCATTAGAACGGCTGATTTTGTGTAATGCTCTCCACCGTTGGTTTTTTTTCCCAATGCTAATGACTGGCAGCTGTCACGTAATCGCTCTTGTCGAAAGCGAAACTAGCTGTGCAGACGACACAAAACACATCTGCTTGCAGTGGCGATAGAATCCAAACTGATTCAATTTTTGTTAAGAGATTTCTTTTTATGTGATTTCGTTTGTAGCTTTTTCACTAATGGGCGGTCCTAACGGCTATAAAAATAGCCGCATACAGAATTTTAATGTCGATTATTTCATTTCGGATTTGCATAATTTATTGAAAGAAACTATCAGGGTGCTGTACGGGATTTATTCCTGCCTCAGAAGGACCAAATTGTGGAACTCACTACGATGTTAAACACTGTTCGGAACATTTTCCTCGAACGATTTGTTGTACAGCAGCAGATATTTTGTTCTCTTCCTCAGAACGCGTTCTGATTGGCTGGTGTTGACATGGGTCAAATGAGACAGGTTTTTCAATAGTGTACTATTGAAATACTTCCATGCTTTTGCTATACACGTTTAAATTGAAAAATTTCGATTCTATTGGTAGTTAGATTATATAAATCCTTCCACAGATCACTGAGCTATGAGCTTTCAAAATACGAGAAAGGCAAACGCGCCTTATGAATTATCCTCTTTGACACTCGTTTGTACCAAACTTTTAAGAAAAGTTTAATTTTGAGTTATTTGAGACTGTGTCACAAAACTGAAAATTTTATCATAAAATTGTGATCATATTTCTGATGGCGTGTCGCAAGAGTTATGTTGATTCATTAGATACAACAATAGATATTCACGATCAAAAATTTATCACTTTCTCAGAGGGTAAATTTTGAAAAGGCACCCCATAGTAAAGTAAGTTTTTTTCAATTTTTTCAATCAAATCACCTTATAGTTCCTTTATCAGTTGTTAGCTAGGGACTTTAAATTTCCATTGATGTATAGATGTCCGCATAATGTGCACTAAGTCTAAGTTATGAGCTTAAAATAAAAGGGTGCCGGTAACCGAACACTCTCCCCTACTTCAATCGGAATCGCTGGACCGACCTCGACAACCAACTGGTCCATCCTTGGTGTGAAGCCATGACCATGCAATTTTTTTTGATATGCGAGAATAAAAAGAAATCATTGAGTGCCAACTCAGCGATGTACGGTGGATGACGTCAATTCGATGTTTTGGCCGGACAAAAAGGCACTGGTTTGAGTTGATGTGTGAGAACTCGCATTGTCATGATGGAAGATGATTTTTCTTCTCTTGTTCGTTTCGCGAATTTCTCCAAAGACTTCAGGCAAACAAATGGTTTTGTACCATTCAGAATTGACCGTCTTACGTTGCTCCAGCGGCACTGTTGACACATGGCCCGTTCTTCCGAAAAAACTGGCGACCATTTGCTTCGAAGTGCTTTGTGCGCAAACAAGTTTTGTTGGATTTGGCTCGTCTTGGAACACCCATACAGTCGATTGCTGTTTTGTTTCCGGCTCATACGTATCCATGTTACTATCTGATATACTGCGATCGTATTTTTTTCAAACATTTCCTTGCACAAATCGACACGAGCCTAGTTTTGAGCGATTGTCAAATTGTACGGGATTCAACGAGAACAAATCTATTTTTTCGGCCAGGTGTCCATGCTAACACATGGATCAATAAGTCCCGAGACTAACAATGGAAACAGCATTTTTTTGCAAATTTTTTTTTATTCATCAACATAATCACCTTTTAGGGTGATACAATGGTTCCAACGTTTTTCCAATTTTTCAATACCATGTTTATAAAAAAATGTATCTTTCGTTTCAAAATAAGCTTCAGTTTCAGCGATGACCTCCTCATTTGAGCCAAATCTTTTTCCCTGGAACATTTTTTTAAGATCAGCAAAGAGCCAGTAGTCACTGGGGGCTAAATCTGGCGAGTATGGGAGGTGCGGAAGCAGATCAAAGCCCAATTCGTTCAATTTCGCCATTGTTTTCATCGACTTGTGGCAGGGTGCATTGTCTTGATGAAAAATGACTTTTTTTCTCTGCATGTGCGGTCGTTTTTTTGCGATTTCCTCCTTCAAACGCACCAGTAAGTCAATATAATAATCACTGTTGATCGATTTACCTTTTTCGAGGTAGTCAATGAAAATCACGCCATGCGTATCCCAAAAAACTGACGCCATGACTTTGCCAGTTGACTGCTGCGTTTTCGGACGGCTTTCACCAGCTGTGCGCCACTCAGATGACTGCCGCTTCGACTCTGGAGTGTAGTGATGTATCCATGTTTCGTCCATGGTCACGTAACGACGCAAGAAATCTTTTTTGTTGCGAGTAAATAGCGATAAACTGCTTTCTGAATCATCGACTCGTTGCTGTTTTTGTTCCATCGAAAGCAATCGCGGCACCCACTTGGAAAAAACCTTTTTCATGCTCAATTTTTCATGAAGGATAGTAAATACACTTCCATATGATATCTGTGTCATCTCAGCAATCTTACGGAGCTTCACTTTACGATCTTTCATTATAATTTTTGTCACTTCACTCACATTTTCCGGTGTAACGGCTTCCACAGGTCTACCCGAGCGTTCCGCGTCATTTGTGTCGGTACGACCACGTTTAAACTCGGCGAACCACCGACAAATCGTTGCTTTTGATGGACAAGAGTCCGGATAACATTTTTCAATCCATTGTTTCGCTTGCACGGTGTTTTACCCATTAAAAAACAATGTTTTATCAAAACACGAAACTCGGGTTTTTTCTATTTTTTAAACAAACTACAAAACGACTTTACTTCAACCTCGATAACTCAGCTGTTTCTGGTCGGATCGATTTAAAATTTTGACCCGTTTCAAGCAAAGGTTAGTACTCTAGAAAGACGTGGGTACTGGTTTACTACGAGCGCCATCTCTGCTTTAGTCTCGGGACCTATTGATCCATGTGTTATATTAAATACACGCGTGTGTCCAAGGATGCCTCTATCCCACGGTATGTCACATGACGATCTGGCATTATCAGTTCAAGCATCGATGGTTTCTGGCAAAACAACTGATTTTAGGCAAGCTTCACGAAATTCGTCGGCGACCGAACTACGACCACGGTTGAATTCACTATACCAGCGACAGTGGTTTTTTATGGTGTTTCATCGCCATGCAAAGAACTAAGTTACACACTGTTGTTGATATAATTCTCTTAAAATTTGTATTGTTTTGGTGTTGCCAGATGTTAGGTATTGACATTAGTGTGGTTAATTCCCGAAATATAAGTAGCGACCTACGTAAGTGGATGGCCATAGAAGCTTACTTCGGCTATACCAGTTTTTGTGCTCATCCGGAAATACCGGAAGTATTGGTCAAAAAATCTATAATGAAATTTGAATCAACTTCGCTTATTAACGATAATGAAAAAGGCATCATACTTCTACCAGGTGGATCTTTTGCTATCGTGTGAATGGGATCTTAGGGCTTGGTTTCGATAAATCGCGTTTCAAAAGTTAGGCGCTTCAACGGCAGAGCGCGAGTAAATTCGACGAACTATATCTCCGAAAATATTCGATGCGTGACTTTTAAACTTTGATATTATGTTCTCTGATAATAAATCTTTCGATTAAAGCTATGAAAAAAAAACAAAAAGTCGTAATATTGAGCTCACTGAAATGTAAAATAATTCCGCTTTATCATTTATATAAATTCGTATTCATAATATAGACGTTCCGCTCAATCAACTCTGCTTGCAAAGACAAATCCGGTTTTCGTTGTGGCTGCAGGTGCTAGGTTATGTTGAAAGCAGGACGTGGAAACCTAGGCATAAATGATATGCATAATAAATAGATTGCATCATGCATTTTTTCTTTCTTTTTCCTCCACGTTTCCACGGGTTTCGATGAAGGCTGCAAAATGCTCTCAGATAGAACTGAGTGCGACGAAAGTACGTCAAGCCATTCAACATCTAGTGAAGTACATAACTAAGAAAGGGGGAATACCAGATAGGAAGTATTGAAAACAGAAATAAGTCTGCCATAATGTAACAAGTGTAATCTTCTTGTCGTCGAAAAATTACCCAATGTTTGCCGAGTGTGCAGAGAAAGAATGCCTTTGCATGTTGAATAGTATTAGGTTTTCCAGAAATTAATTCTTCCCTCTCCGCCTCGGAATAATTTGACCAATCCCAAAAATATCAACCATGCGTTTCCATTGCACACCAATTAGCTGGGGACGCGTGATACCTGACGTATCTCTGATGGCAAGCAAGCAAGCATGTTGCAAACGGATACTCGAACCGTTATGTAGATCCTACTGAACCGTAGGCACGTTGTCCTGTCGATGGTATAGCATTCCGCACTCGTAATTCCCTTCCAACTTCGACATGTGCCACTTGTGCTTCGCCTAGAACGGCAACACTTGCGATGAGGAACGTGTTCTCTCTTCGTTCCTGCCGTCGGTGGCTGGCGTAGCAGAAGGTTTATATAGTCAGCAGAAAGGTAAGCACACAGCATAATTGCGTCGGGTCAGACAGAGACAGACAGCGAATTCACCCCAAGCGACAAAGCAACCGAACGCGAGGGTGCTTAATAATTTAGTTTCAAATTTATTCCGATTAGTTGTTCCGCAGAAACGATAGTAAAATGTAGTGCTTCCGATCGGGAGTATTTTTTTGTACTGAAATTCGCGTCGGAGATTTAGTGAAACTAAGCAGTTTTGAAGTGAACTCTAGTTGATTTTTTATTAGAATAATAGTCATTTGCAAAGCGCACTACAGGCAAATTTGTTATAATATTGTGAGGAATGAGTAAATTTCACACGAATGGATAACGGATATCAGATTTATTGTATTTTAATGTCCATAATAGTAAATGTACTAAGAGAGTTTCCGATCCTTCCCGAATCGGTAGACTGTTATATTGGAAAGCAATTTACAGTGGAATTTGCTACGACCAGTGAATTAGTATCAACGGGTCTTCAAAAGACTGGTGTCGCACAAAGTATCGCAGATCAGGTGACCTCAAACCGTGGACCAGAGAATTTATCTGCAACGTGGTTATAATTGAATTATCGGAATTGAAGAACCGTCACCTGAATCCAACATCAATCATGGTCGTTGTGGCAGGATATAAGATCAAACTACCACGCTATCATCTATTGATACCATATAAAAAGGTATGTATCCACACCAATTCCGCAACGCTCACCGTCGGTTCATTGAAGCCTACCGACACGGTTCTGTCTTCGGACTTCAGGTTGAGAGTCTATCAAACATCAATCAACGCGGCTATTCGTTCTTTGCCGTCACAATCCCCAATGAATTTGCCAACACGTTGCTCTATTTCGAGCAAATACACGTGAGCATTAGGTGTTGCTTTGCGATGTTAGTTTCCATTTCCCATGTTCTGCTTGTGGAAAATAAAACAGAGCTGGAGGGTGCGCCAGAGACTGGCGGACTGTACAAATCAATTTATTCCTGATCCAGTTTGACTATAAAAATTAATTCCATTTTTTATTTCAAGAATAGTTGGGAAATGCTAGATGGCATAACTGTTCAACATAATCTGTTATGCACTGACGATGAGAAGACGATATTTAATGGAAATTGAAAGAATATCTTAGAACACTTGCATTGATGACTTCCTTTCATTATTTTCTTTAGATCTCAAACCAAACATCGGTTTTCTTCAGCGGTGTGCATGGATCTCGACTCCGCTACAAGGCGGATGAAATTTCGTGTTTGCAAAATACTCAAATTTCCATCGCTTTGACACGAGAACATGTTCGCACTCATTGAGAGCTTCACCGGAAGTCCAATGCACATTACAGACTCTTGTATCGCAAGTCACATAACAATGTAACTGTTCGTTTAAGGGTGAAACACATCCCTGGGGCAAAACGCACCTTTTGATTTTCATAGAATGTATTCTTGACGTGAATACGTCTTACTTTACTATGAGGCGCCTTTTCAAAATTCTTTCTGTGGAAGAAAGGGTACAACATAATTGTGAATATCTTGAGTTGTACTAAACGTAACAGCATAATTCTTTCACCATACTATCAAAAATATGATCAGTAATTTAGTATAAAATTACTCAAAAATTAGGTTTTCTCAAACTTTTTGAAACAGTGAGGAAAACTCATCACAATTAATTGTCTTTTTCTCACTCGGACGACGGTAGTCAGACACATATTGAGAGGCGGGTAGGGTCTAACACTTTTGAAAAGTCATGTATTATTTTCTTTCTATTTTCTGATAGTAAAACATTTCAAGAATATTCTGTGAAATTTTGAAGCATACGGAACAAAACTCAGCAAGTTATGGGTCTTTATCTTTGCCGATCTCATACTACGAAGAAATAGGAGCTGCGCACACAGGCCCAAGATTTCTGCTTCGATTGACTAAAAAACTACAAGGATCAGCCACATGGGGTTGTTCGATCCATTGATGTGGAACAAAGCAACCAACATTTCTAATGATCTACAATCAAAAAGTTCAATCAATCGTCACACTATTGAATCCGCAATTGCACGAGAGTCAGCTTAGATTGATCTTGATTAGGAACCAACACCGAACATCGTTTGTCTTGATTTGTATTTATTTTATAGCCGACGAAATTACACCAATATCCCAAATGTATGCAATTATATATTTATACATACTTACGATTTAGATATTTAAGGTGAAATGTAGCGGAAAGCGCGAATCGCGTTTTTGATCGGTTATTCAAAAACTAGACCGATTTTCGAAAAATCAAAAACACTTAAGTTTTCGAAATCAAATTTATCACAACTAAGTATTCTTAGAATTTTGAAATTTTGCTTTACCGAGCGGTTATTGGTTTTTGAAATGTATAAACGGTTACTGTTCACGGGGATATTTTTAGAACTGAAACGTAGTGTTTGTAGCAGAATTTCACAAAGAATCTGAAAATACAACTCAAAATTATAAAATTACACATGAAATAATGACGCGAATTTATACAGCATTGGGTTTTCTGTTGAAATGAAAACGAGTTGAATACAATAAAACGGGTATTGAAAGAAGTCATCTATTTTCTAAGTAACTGTCATTTATCATGCTAAAAATGTCCAACTCTGTTGAGCTCAATGCACTGATTTTGCTGAAGCAATAATGCTTGGCTGTATAATATCATATAATAGGTATTATTTTAGATTGTAGCAATTTTTATACAAAAACTAAAACTTCAACCTTGACAGGCTACTGAATGCAATGAATACAAGCCAAGTAGTATCGTTCATGTAGAATATTTGAAAATATAACTTTTATATAACCTGTGATACAAACAATGTGGCTTGGTAAACTACTGGCAAAAATATCGAAAATACTTGAATGTTCTCCTGTCTTCAATCGTTCTTTTGAAGAAGAATCCATGCTTGCTACTAAACTCAGGTATATACACGGTTAGCAAGTTAGTCAATACATATACATATAACCTCATGTTAGTCATTCGTAATTACTCGTGATTCATAGCTCTAGTGTAAGAGTAATCACTAACAATAACGATTGAATTAGCATATATTCAGTGTGATGGATCCAAAAATCCATTACGTCCAGTCTTATTTACAAGCCAAAATAACGAGAGGTAAGCCCACTGCGCTCAATCATTGAAAAAAGTTCTGGTTTCTATGTGTCGGTTTTTCTTGTTATGCTTTGTGTGACGGCTCGTTCAACTGAAGCGGATAAAATTTTGCGCGCATTTTATGACGCTACATTTCACCTTTAAGCTACTCTTCCTCAAGCTTGTGTTCAAGTTTTGTATGCAAGCAGTTATTTTTATAGCGTTACGTTTCTCTACCATTCTGCGATTTCGGTTGAAGCCAAAAACATTTTCTCATTATCATTAGAGTTCATCTTATATAAATTAGAAATTAATCTTAAGCACTCAAAATTTATCCTGGAGTAGTTGTCAATTTCTCAGGCGAAACGACATCACATGGAATTTCATCCAAGCTTGCATGACACAAGATCAGAGCATACCAATTAAAGCCTCAAATCGTTTTATGGCACTTTTTGTCTTGATGTCTAGCAACAACCTACATCTAGCTTCCAACAGCTTCGCTTTTGCATCGATTGACCAATCAGAGCGATGCTTTCCCTTTGATATATTGCTTACTCCTTCAAAACCGTCGTCTATGGTAGGGAAATCCGGTATGCCGGAGATTTTTAGCAGACAAAATAGGACACTGCTCGCTACTAATCAAAATTTCAATCATAAATATTTGAAAATACATGGCTTGATACATTCAAATCGAAACTTAGAAATATTTCCAATCAAATGATGAAATATTATTAATAATTGATACAAAATAGACTGAGCTGTCAGTGTTTAAAACCTGACCACATTTCTACGTGTAGTTTTCTTTGAGTTTTTAATTTGCACCCCTATATAGAAAAAAGTACGGGTATGTAATGTCAGAGACATAACTGGATGTCGTGAATGCGAATAATACTGACGATTTCTTTATACTTCCGAATATAAGTTACAGAATTTTGATGCCAATTATTTAATTTTGGATTTGAATATTACAGTGAAAGAAATTATCAAAGGGCAATACCGGATTAACTTCAGGCATTCAGAAGGACCAAATTATGTAATCCTCTAAGATATTGACACTGTTTTGATGAAAACGATATTAAACACTGTTCCGAATTTTGCAGTGCAAAATTTTCACATAGCTAATCAAATTATCCAAGATTGCACTACACTGATGGTTTTACTGAAGTACTAAAAGAAATGAACAATTTTCAATCAAAGTTTACCTTTCATACTCGCTCAGTAGATAATCGGAACTGATATGTACTTGACTACCTCAAAACCGTCGTCCGGGTGCGAAAAAAGCAAGCAAGCGTGAAGAATTTTCCTCATTATTTCCAACAGTTTTAGTTAACGTTGTTTTTCAATTATTTATGGTTATCTCACGCTGTTGAAAATTTAATCACATATTCCTGATCACATTTCCGATAGCTTGTAGGAAAAATTATGTTATTGGGTTAATTTCTTCAAGAGATATTCGCGATAAAGCTCTGCCCATTTCTGTACAGGCGTAATTTTGAAAAGGCGCCCCATAGTAAAGTAGTTCGTATTCAGGACAAAATAAAGATGTGTTCCACATCAAAACTTGACAAAACATTCTCGAAATGCTTCATTATAACAAAATACAAAGGAAAAAATATGGCTTTTTGAGAATTTTAGAGCCTACGTGTTCCCTTCAGTAATAAATTGTTTTGTTCGATTTTATAGACAATAAACTTTAAACGCGTTTTTCTCGAAAGCAGGTTTTGGAAGTCCGTGTCCATCGTCATTCAAAAATTACTGTACCAATTTTTTTCAAATTTTGCACACACCTTTTACATATAAAAACCAGACCCCAACGTTTTCCTTTTCGTTGTTTATTACTATGGGGAGGTTTTACAGCTATAAAATGGTCG
This sequence comes from Malaya genurostris, assembly GCF_030247185.1. Classification (NCBI taxonomy): domain Eukaryota; kingdom Metazoa; phylum Arthropoda; class Insecta; order Diptera; family Culicidae; genus Malaya; species Malaya genurostris. The sequence goes on along the minus strand of NC_080571.1, from coordinate 115,746,086 downwards.
ATTTTTTCGTGAAAAATCGTACTTTTAAATTCAAACAACCACCAAAAATTAATTTTTTTTTTTTAAAACAGAAACGTTGGGGTCTAGAAAAACTTTTGCTCTAATTATGCTGCTTTGATTTGTTCACTTCTGATTAGTCTGCGCTGAGATACAGTGAATCATTATTTTTATGAAGCGTCCTCAAAAATGCATCTTCACCGACTTATTTCTCAATATTTTTCAACGAAAATATTACAAATCGTTGTTCGAATGATGCTTTTTATTATACAAAATATTTGAATTTATTTTGTTGAACGATAGTTCTGGAAAAGGTTTTTTTCATCATTTAGACCCTACCTGGACCCTGATTGGACGAGTTTAAAAAGTAGTCCATGGTCGAAAATCGATCATTTCTTCTTGTGGTGTAAAGCCTCAAACACTCAGGTTGCGATCTCATTCGCTTTTCGGACGTCGTGGCAGGCAGCTTCCTTCTCAATCAGTAGCAGCATCAACAGATTATCAGTAATCGCATTCAGCTTCTGTGTTTTGAATTGGATTCTAGAACTGAATTCTAAAACTGAATTCAAAACCTGGATTCTGATCCTAGCTGACCTTAATTTCAGGTTTTGAATTTATTTTCAGAATTCAGTTCAAGATAACTGATTTAAAACTAAGACTTTGGAACTGAATCCTAGTTCTGGATTCAGGAACTAAACTGGATTTTTATTTATTTGTTTATTCGTCAAACAAATATAGACTACAGACAACAAAAAGCTACTATGGTTTCTTATATGCTATACATTACTGACAATTGAATTATAATGCTCCACAAAAGTAAGTCTTGAGTCTAAAATTACGTCTAGGTCTCTAATAATTTTGCATTTTTCTACAGGTTGGTTTCCTAAATATATGTTAATAGATGGAGACATAATTTTTCTACTAAACGTTACTGAACTACATTTCTTAACGTATAGTTGGAGTAAGCTTTTATTGCACCAAATGTTAAATACGTTAATTTCATATTGGAATACTTCAGCATCTACAGCATTTTTTATTTCCATAAAGAGCTTCATGTTTGAGTAAGAAGGAAATGTCGTTTACGTACAAAATAAAAAGAAGAGGGCCTAAATGTGAACCTTGGGGAACACCTGAAGTGACATTTATTGATTTGGAGTATGTGTTTTGATAGCGTACAATTTGTTTAGGTTTTGTGAGATATGATTCAAACCATTCCAAAAGTTTTTGTTCAGTGCCATATTTTTTAATTTTGAATGTCAAATCTGTCGAAAGCTTTGCTGAAGTCAGTATAGAGAGCTTCTACATAATTTCCATTGTCCATAATTACCAAAGTGAATGTAATGAATTCCAAGAGATTTGTTGACGTAGAACGACCTTTGAAAACGCCATGTTGTTTTGGAGTTCAGTTCCATAATTCTAGAACTAAATTCATTATCTGTAGTCTTGATCCGGATAACGAATCTAAATTTTGCAACTTAATTCTGAGCCTGTCCCAGATTCAGAAGCTCTTGAATCCAGTTCTAGAGTTCAGTCCTTGTCCAGAATTTTGGTTCTAGTGTAGAATAATTAATGATGGCAAAAAGTACTCAACAACATCGGACAAATTCCGGAAATCGGTTCTTTTTAGAATCATTAACATAGTTCACTGTATTTTTATTGCTCTCATTTGTTCCCTGTCAGATAATTGCATGGTAGAATATTTTGGTCGTTATTAAAACGCTCTTAAGTATAGATACCGTTAAAATTCTGGAAGCAAAGCATCACAAGAAAAATTCACAGCTGTGAACGTAAAACTCGCACAACGAAGTAATACGAGCGATTATCTATATTTTCATGAATATTATCAATGGATTTTTCAAAAAATTTTCCATTGAATCATAAATAAAAACAAGAAAGTTTGTCTGGACATTAACTAACGAAACCATTTCAATTGGTAAACAAGTTCAGAGGATTTACCCTGTTCAAGAATGAGTACATCTCCATCGTAAATATCTCTTGTTGTATTTAAGGTAGCAACATAATTTCGTCTCCATACCCGCGTTCAGTAATTTTTGATAAAATTTCAGTAGTATGAGATATCGAAAAATAACAATCAATGTCAATGTTGGAGTTTTCAAAAATAATTGGTATGATCGCATTAAGCCGAAATTCAGTGTCAAAATCATTGGACAAAGCGTATCGTCCAACCCATAGAAATACAGAATATTTTCAATGATAGAGTATTTTTAATTGACTAATATGAGGGAGACTTTTTGTTCATGTTGTTTAGTCATTCAAAATGCTCTTATATTCGATTTTCTCGCCGCAAAATCGTGAAAATATTTCCAGTTTACTATGGAACACCTTTTAAAAATTCGCCCTGTGGTAAAATGGGTAGAACCTAATCGTGAATATGAGTTATACTAAACGCAACAAATAACCCTATCTCCATGCTATCAGCAATTTGTGATAAATTTTTAAACAGTGTGAGATAACGATAAATAACTAAAACAATTAAGTTTTGTCAAACTTTTGGAAACAACGAGGAAAATTCATCACGTGCTCTGCTTTTTTGACTAGATTTTGAAAGAGGATTTAGTTCCTTCATTTAAAGACTGCCCCAGAAAGTATGGACGCACTTTGATTTCGCTGTAAATATTTCACAAGTGTTAGATATTTAAATTTTATTCGATATACTGATATTATTAGACTACAACAACAGAATATTATTCTCAACATTTGCTACTCAGGCATTGTAGACTAGCTATCGCACCTTCTTGCGAACGTTCCTCATTAAATTCCGTACAGACTGCTTGGCGACAAGTTTCGACACTTTTTTCTAATCTTTTTCGAACTGTTGAATGGTTTCGGCTGCCGAGACATGTTTCCTAAGATGTGCCTTCGTTGATGCCCAAAATTCCTCAATTGGTCGAAGTTGTGGGCAATTTGGTGGATTCATGTCTTTGGGGACGAAAGTGACATTTTTGGTAGTATACCATTCTACCGTTGATTTCGAGTAGTGGCAAGAAGCAAGATCTGGCCAGAACACAACAGGATCCTTGTGGCTTCGAATCATGGGTAGAAATCGTTTTTGTAAACATTCCTTGATGTATATTTCGCTGTTCATTGAAGCAGTGGTGATGAAGGGTTTCGAAATCTTACCGCAGCTACAAATTGCTTTACAGACCATAGCTTTCTTACCAAATTTTTCGACTTCAATCGATGTCTCGGACTGGTTTAACACTTGCCTTTCTCGCACCGTATAATATTGTGGTCCCGGCAAGGATTTGTAATCGAGTTTCACATGGGTTTCGTCGTCCATTATTATGCAGTTCAAATTTCCAGCAAGAATCGTATTGTACAGCTTTCGAACCCTCGGCCTGATCGATGCTTCTTGTTTCGGACAACGTTTTGGTTGATTGCATAGGATGCTAGTCTTAGAAGCCAGTTGTCGTATGTTCGAGCACCGACCTGGAAGGATTCTTAGTGTCAGTACTAGCCATACAATGATTCTGTACACTAAGAATCGGCTGGTTGAAACAGAAAGGCCAAATTCCACCAAAGGAATGTAATGCCAAGACTTTGACTTTTGGTTGTTTCTGCTTCTTATAGGTTCGAAGATTCAAACGTTCTTTAGCACGAAGACTCAAAGGTGTTATCCTCATCGAACTTCCTGATTGCATTTCGCACGGCTTTTTCACTTACTCTTTCCATTTTTGCTATCTTTCTCAGTGACAGTTCGCGTTCTGTACACTCACCATTTGTACACAATTTTTCGACGTTGTTCTGCTGAAAGTCCACGAATTTCGAAGCAAACTAATGAAAACGAATAAACAACTGCACGAGTGGTTACAGAAGAGTGTAAACAACAGGACGCAGCCATAAAAATTGACAGATTCTGAATCATTGCGAAATGGCAGCGGTTTTTGGTTGCGTACATACTTTCTGGGACAGTCTTTATGTTCGTGATTCCAATTCAGAAATCTGATTTAGAATTTTTTAGAAATGAACAAAATTCAGGATATGGATTTATTCAAATCTAAACTTCTGATTCTGAAAATGAGCTCAGCTCCATAATTCTAGAACTTAATTTATGTCCTGATTTCTTAATCTGGATTCCAAACCTGAATTTTTCAACTTAATTCTGAGCCAGCCCCATATTTCGAATTCAGCTCTTGAATCCAGTTCCAGAATTCAGTTCTGACCCAGAATTTTAGTTCTGATGTAGATAAATAATTGATGGCAAAGAAGACTCAACAGTTGTATACATTGCATAAATTCCACAAATCTGTTGTTTCTAGAACAAGGTAAATATTCTCAAAGGATTATGCGAAGTTTGCTTGTAAGTTTAATTCGTATTCATATTCTCTAGTTATATCAGTGACATTACCCAAGAAATGTTTTATCGATATGTTATGTTTTTTTTCTTCTTTTTTTTCACAAATGTAAATGTTACGTCACGTGAACTTTTTGAACAATGTGTTACATAATCCCACTTGTGCCAACGCTACAAGCCCAAATATATATTGACACGTATTTTCTTATTTCAATATAGTACGTGGAATTTTCGAGATATGATTTTTTGAAATTTCGCGTTTTCAAAAAAGAGCCTTTTTTCAACAGCCTATACTGTAAAATCTAATAAAGATACAAAAATTCGTCCAAGACATAAAATGTGCGTCTTCTCCTTAGCTTTCAAATAAGCGATTCCATAAAGTTAATATAATGAAAAAATTTAAAAATTAATAAACAAATAAAAAAAAGTTCAAACTTGGGCCTAATTGTTTTTTTTTTTTTGTTGAAAAAAATAGCCTTAGGGGTTTAACTCAATCTTGGCAAAGTTTCAGAGTGGAAAGATCAATACTTTCGGAGCAGTGAATTTTTCAATTACGACCCGCACGCGCGGAACGTATCGTAGCGCAATTCGCTCGGATACGGGCTTAGATGAAAAAAAATTTTTGGGTGGTTGATTTTGCGTGGAATGCCCCATATATACAATTCGAACAACGTAGAAGTCAATTCGAATCGAAATAATCGGTAGACATTCTATAAATATCGTTACGACAATCTCTGAAGATTCTCTTAAAAGTAGACCAACTTATTATCTATTTTATAATCTAATCTTGTCATCTAGGGGTTAATCTATTTTGTGCATAGGGTACAAACTCGGTTTTTATACTTTATGTTTCGTCTTCGATTCGTCAGTACATAACAGTTTATGTTGAACTGTCATGTTACCAAGCAGTTCAACATAAACCGCTAGGCAGAATATGCAATATGCAGAACACTTTTTCTGTTTTTCTTGAACCGAAGTGCAACGGCTTAACTCTTGAATGGGGATGTTTCTCAGGCTTTTAAACTGCCTTCGATTGAGTTTCCACTTTTTGCAAATACAGATTCAACACGTTTCCGGAACGCACAAAGGTCATTATAATGTAGTCATTTCTCTCCAGGTACGGGCCAAAGTTTTTCTGACGCTTACTGTACTCAGGTGGGGTTTATAACAGTTCCTAGGCTTCCTGATGCGCCATACCTAACGCTCGCATTTTTTTTGACGAAAAACAGTACATTTTGTGATGCAGTACATCTACATTGAAAAAACAGTACATTTCGCAGTACGTGTTTTATCTAACAATAGTGAATAAAAAACAAAAGCGAACAGTTAGTTTATTATTACTTCCTTAGTTCAATATAAACTAAAAATGCACGAATTAATCATCAAACTTTTCATTGCTAAGAAATTCAATTTGTTTTTGAGAATCAGATATTTTTGACGATGATTTTGATTTAGTGTATTCTTTCTTTTTGGTGGTTACAGTTTTCTTTTGTTTTAAATCAACAAAATTTTGTAAAATTGTTGTTATGCGCTCTGAACATGAATGAATAATGAAAAAATCACGAAGAAAAGAAGAGAAAGATAAAAATCCATGTATTGTTTGCATGTATTTTTATTCGTCACGTGTTGTCTTTGTTCTTTCTGATGTTTTGTATTGCGGTAAATCGAAATTTGATGCGTCAAAGATTTAAAATTCTGTATTTTCTGATATGAAAAATCCAGTACATTGTGATGGGAAAATACAGTACATTTAATGGTGGAAAACAGTACACAGTATTTGGGTCAAAAAACAGTACGGATACGAGCGTTAGCCATACTGTGTAATCCAGCGAACTCAGATCAGGGCTGGACGGCGGTCACATATCCTTCTTCCAAAACGGCAGATGTTTCTTCAACCTTGTTTCAACCACGACTGAGTGCCGTTCGAGGTGTACCACGGAGGCCCTGTCATACAACATTTGGCTTCGTACCGTAATGTTCTTGATTCATGGAAAATCATACCTAAAATCCCTATATAGACCCCAGTGTTAGCCATTTTTAGGCATCGGAATGCTCTATTTACACACCATATCACTAGCAGGATGCTTGGTTATATACAAGTTTTTATGCTCGTCCACCAAGTCTTTTACCGGACGTAAACTAATATAGTGGTCGCCCGAATCTTCCTTTTAATGACAGCGATAACCCTCGGGAATCTGACCTGACCTTCGGAATAACCTTCTTGGATAGTTGTCCTTTCATTTCTCGGTCTAAAACTCTTTCACGGTCCACCGAGGCACTCTCACGGTGATTGCTATGTTTTATTGAGACAATTGCGCATGGGATAAATCTCGACTTCGTCATGGTGCAATTGTCAAACTAAGTCATTTTTTTTATTCACAGCGTACCATGATATGAGGTCTAATACGTCACTCAATAAGTCGTGTGATTAACTAATGTGCATCCCAAAATCTTCTTCTCGGCTGACTGTTGTGTCACGTTTCGAACGTGGTGCACCGGCTGCAGTGATGGATCCATGTTTCATTCATTGTCGCATATCGTCGCAAAAAAATCTGATTTAATACTTGAAAATACGGTCAAACATTGATCTCAATCGTTGTGGCTTCTAATCGACTGGAAGTAAACGTGGGACTCACTTTCAAGAGCTTTCTCATGGTCAAAAGTTCACACACTGTCTTCTGATATCTTCACGGCCTCAGCTATTTCAGTTTATCATTAGATATAACCAATTTGCGAATCTGTTTGATGTTTTTTGGAGTAGCCTTTTCATTTGGACGACCAAAACGTTTACCATCATCGGTGTCTGTACGATCACGATTAAATTCAGCAAATCAATAATAAATGGTTCTTTTTGATGAGGTAGAGTACGAATAACACTTTTGAAGGCATTACTGAGCTTATGCAGTTGTTTTTTCATCAAGAAGCAATGGTAAATTGACAAATGAATTTTAATCCATTGTTTCGAAAATGACAAAAGTAGCTTCACATAAATCGCTCACATTTGTCTGACTAAATGAAATGTCATAAAATTTCATACATAGTCTTTTGAAAATTGGACCTTCATAAACGTCAGATGGATTTGACAATGATCGTGCAAGTTGTGTGTCAATCACAAGATTGATTGAGTGATGTGTTAGCTTACGCGCATGCAAAAAAAACAGCAACTTTTCGATGTGCTCAGTTCGTTTGTTTATTGAAGAATCCTCAAGATAGCGTGATGGTGATACTACTGACATATCACATGTATTTAAATATTTTTGGACGATTTTTTCGATATAGTTGAGTTTGAACAAATGCAGATGGTAAAATTCTAACATTATGTTAAAAAATGATTATCTACGGGTTATCCTCAAACGTATGGCTATTCAATTTTCCTATACTATTGAATATCTCAGATGAAATTTGAATATATCTGTTTATATACAGATTTGATTTAGGTGATAAAACATGAGCAAATAGACGAATAATATCAATTTCTATTATAATTTATCAATTAATCTCTAAATCTCACCATAAAAAGTTAGAACTTCCCGGATTTGAAAACAGCACACAATCTCATTTCTTCGAATTTATTTCATTTTACGAATTCTTCATGAATATGCCGCGGAAAGTCATTGAAACATACAAAAAAAGGAATTTTGTCAAACTTTCTAGCAAAACTATCATGATTGCTCAGTTCGAAACTCGCCACTTGAGCAGCGCAGCGATCGCAGAATAGTTGGCTGGATTATTCAATTTACAATGATGCAGCTCAAGCTGATACAAATGCTCGTCGCTACGTATCGCATACAATTAATTCAAATTGGCAGTTTGTGTGCTTATGAGAAATTTTCATTTGCTGGTCGTATTTTTGTTTTGTCCGACACTTTAAGCGCTCATGAGAAAGATATCTCTACGACACTAGGACGATTAAACCAGGTAGTTTTAATATTAATGCATTAAAGTTGAGTAACACGTTTATGAGATTTTAAACGTGAACGTGAACATCTTGTGAAAAGTACTTTGAACTATGCATCTAGAGACAAAAGCTGAGTTTCCTATACAATGTTATAACAAACCGCTTGAATGACTAAAGAGATATAAATAAACGCTTACTGAACTGAAATTAGAATCGACTTCAGTTAAGTTTCAATTTATGTAATTGCATAATGCGATTTTTAGCACGTGATGGTGTATTGGACTTAGTATTATTGTGGAAGTTACTAAATTTTCACGTTTATCTTGATAACTCGAATATATATCGCTTTTTTGGCATGGGAAATTGCGCGTATATGGCACTGTTTTTGTTTATTTGTTAATTAACGACTACATGACTTGTATTGTTTACTATTACGGAATTTAAGAATTCTTAATTTCAGTAACATTTCTGATTCATCTGACTTAATACATACAACTGCAGTATTTACTAGTTTTTCGTTGTAGCTGTTAGTAGAATATTGTCAATAATAGTACTGTTGTTGTACCGTACACTGATGAAGTATATGAATAATATTCGAAATACGTATCTGTAGTATAACGTTCGATACACTTTTGCGAAAATAGTGACTTTGTGAGAGTGTAAGGACGTGACATAGTAGAATTAAACGCTACAATAACAGTGCTAATAGTGCAGTATTTAGTAAATTAAGTTATAATATTTTATTCCAACGTTGCAGTAGTTTATGAAAAAATTAATTGAGTTCTAAATTCCAGCTGGGACGGACATTATTGTGTGTCTAAATACAGTACTTTCAAAATAACCATACTTTAATTGATATTGTCATGAACCATCCTTCTGTGTACTCTATTTTGCCGGACGGACAACAGAGAGTTACTGCAGGGTAATCGATCATTATTCCTTTTCGACATATTTGCCGGGGCTTTATTTATAGTTACCAAATTTTGCTTGTTATTCGCAGATTAGCGCATGTTGCAGCGAGAAATAGAAACAAGCAAGTTATGCGAATTGAGCGGGCTCTCCGACATGAACGCACTGTGTGTGTGCGTTTCGTTATAACAAATCCTGCAACTATGCTCATTGATTTCCCCCCGTTTTGTCTTTCTAATCCAGTTCATGTTCCGAGTGTCGACGATTTGTTGTTATGTTCTATTGGAATTTTAGGCGGATAATTTGATTAGAAATAAATGATTTGTGCTTTGTTTGATTCTTAGGGACGCGGATTAACCGGACTGAAAAATTTGGGCAACACGTGCTACATGAATAGCATTCTTCAGTGCCTGAGTAATACCAGATTCCTAACAGAATACTTTGTCGAAGGGACATTCCGTAATAATCTGAATAGGTAAAAAAGGCTACATTTATATTTCTTATCTTATAATAATAAAAATACATTTATATTTTTATACGTTTGCTAATAAATAAATTTATAGATCTAATAAGACTGGTGGTCGAATTGCTGAGGAAGTGGCAGCAGTAGTATACACCTTATGGACGGGCAAATATAAGTGTATTGCTAGTAAGAATTTAAGGGTCAGTATTATTGTGCCACCTTAAAGTTCTTGTTAAACCATTAACGTAATATTGCAGTATGTTGTCGGTCAGTATGAGCGACAATTTAGCGGAGTCGAGCAACAAGACTCACATGAGTTCCTTACCATTTTAATGGACTGGCTTCACTCTGATCTGCAAACTGTTGCAATGCAGGTAATCTCAAGATCACACCCACTAGATTATTTTTAAACCTCGTATTCTGTTTGCAGATTGATTCAAATTTAGATGATCTACAAGCTTCGGAAAAAGCGTGGTTAGAATACTTGAAGTATAAGGAGAGCTATGTGTCACAGCTCTTCTACGGACAAATTAAGAGTACCGTTAAATGCAAACGATGTGGGAAAGAAAGTGCCACGTACGAATCTTTTTCAAGTCTCAGCCTTGAACTGCCTTATGATTCAAATCGGTGCCATTTGAATGTAAATTATCAAAACACCGAGTTGGTTTCCAATATAAACTCTTATTAAATACCTCTTCATCAGGACTGTCTGGAGATGTACTTCCATGGCGAACACATACGAGGCTGGAACTGTCCCAGGTGCAAAAGCAATCAAGATGCCGTAAAAAAGTTGGACATATCGAGATTGCCTTCAATATTAGTCATTCACTTCAAGCGGTTCTACGCAGATGCAGACCCGATTTCCACCATGTACAGGAAAAAGCAAAGCTACGTAAAATTTCCGTTGGTCGAGCTAGATATGTCTACGCATATCGCACCGTCTGAGCTGAACCGCAACAAACATCTAAGAAATCGTCGGTACCATCTGTACGGTGTTTCGAATCATTACGGGTCGATGGAGAGTGGTCACTACACCGCATTTTGCAAAAATTGGCTACATCAAAAGTAAGTGACATATTTTCTAGTGCTGGTATTTTGGATACTGACCGATGGGGTCTTTTTTTCAGGTGGTACAAATTCGATGATCATACCGTGGCGAATTTGGACATGTCGGATATATGCTCTAGTGCGGCATATATACTTTTCTACTCCATGCTTCCAGACCAATCGCCAACGGATATGCAGATACGATAGGTTTGCAGTTATTCAATTTTTCTTGCATTAACTTTTTCACAAAAGAATTATACTTCGTTTTAGGTTACAGTTATAGTTTCGAAACGAATACCTGTGATTTTAATCAAAACGTTCAAGCTTATGCAGATACATGAGAAGTATGTAAAAAAATACAGAATAATATACGTATATTTTACTTGAGTTAAGAGTTTTAATTCTCAGTAGGACAGAAAGAATTTCTGATATGAATTGTGACCATTAAGAACAAGATAAACCAGAAACCGCCTTGTGCGGATTTTTAAAAATAAAAAATAATAATGCTATTTCACCTATTATCTTCGAAATATTTGGAGCGAATATAAAATTCACACATTTTGTTCGAGTTTTCCTGCAAAACATCACTCGATCGAAACACGAAAGAAATTTCACATATGATTAAAATATTGCGAGTCTAATTATTATTATGACGAATGTCCATTATGCCAAATGTCCATTATGCGCTGGTCCGCTGGACCTCATAAATCGATGGTGTTTTGACATGGGTAGCTCTACTCTTCTAGTCGTGAAAGTGTTGTTACATTTTTTATCAGGATTTAAACAAGTTAGAGACAAACGGTTACCAAAACCAAGTAATTTTGCAGGTTTACGGTCTCAGAACTCTCTACAGAGAACTATTCCACGGGAAGGTTATCGTTTTCATCATCAGCAGGATGCTGCCTAAACAGGTACGGAAACAGAACTGAATGACCAGTGTACTAGCTCGGAATTATACAGAGTTGTTCTCACGAAGTACCATGCATACTGCATACTGCATGCATACTGATGTAGAACGAAACATATTTCAGGATTAGAGATGGGCAAAACCATTTGTTTCAAAGAACGGCTCAGAACATCGAAGTTCTACCGAAAAAACTAGCTGTGTTAAACCAATCTTTTGTTTTTCGGAATTTTTGCATGTTTCTTCGAAAATAAGAGCCACAAACTATGTTTTGTAGTTAACAGATTTAATGATAGAGAGCATAGATTCGAATTGTAACATATAATGTAACTCAGATTCATATGAAAATGGTCCCAAACAAGGTTCCTGATTTATGTTTGAATCCGACTTCTGGTTCCGGAACTACAGGATGATATGTGAAACGAAATTAAAATTGTGTAACTCATTTTTCTCGTAGATGTAAACTATACAGCTACTCAGGTGAATTTATCTGACTTCGGCTACACCGATTTTCGGATTCAGGTTCACGTATCGAATCGTTTCTCAAAGCTCAACCGTTTTCTCAAAAAAAAAAAAAAATTAAATCGACAAAGACAAAATTAATTAATTTTATCCAATTCTGACTTCCGATTCTGGAATTACAGGATGATGAATTCTTAAAATTCAAACCGATATAGAGGTCTTTTCGGGCAAGCACAAAACTTTTTTTAGAGCTATTGTTCAACCAAACGAATTCAAATGTAAATGCATCATTCGAACAACATTTCGTTGAAAAATATTGAGAAATGTGCATGTGAAGAAGCAGACGACGTATTAACAAGATATAAAGCTCTCACATTTCCCGAACAAGTCATTGATAACATCTTGCGAACATGGCGCCCTCAGGCGAGTCCGCATCGAACCTCGTACATAGAAGTAGGGGAGAGAAATGTAAAATTCGTGCGCCTAAAATAGCAGCACTGCGTACAATTGACATGATATATTGAATGTGATGTGCGATGGCGTTGCTGAACTGAAGATTGATTTCGCTCCAAGCTGACTGGGTCGCTAGAAGCTAGTTGCATTTGTACGCTTTTTACAAAAGCATTCACTGATCAAAATATGTTCATATGTAAATAGCACTTCAATTTAATATGCTTTTCCATTTCAATACATAACCAAAGCGATTTGTTTTAAGATTTCATGTGCAACAGTTTTTTACACTTATTTTATGAGTTAAGTGTATATCTTCATGAATTTCATGTGTTCTACAAGTAGTGATAGTTCAAATGCTTTGCACATGATGCTAATTATTTTCAGTGTTATGTTACAGCTTTTTTTTTAAATTTTAGTGATAACTTTTTTTAGGTGAGAAAAGTACCTAAGTTGTACTGAGTCAGTCTGTCTGAGTGTGCGGCATAGTCGCATTGAGTATTGAACCTGAGTAAGACCAACGTAGGATTATTTTATTTCAATAAAATATTTGTGATAGTTTTCCATTCAACATATTACATGAATAAACTTCTTTTGAAACCGATCTACAACTAAGAGAATGCTAAAAGTATATGTTGTTCATCATGTTATGACTGTTTTGAATATATTTGTTTTAAATGGTAAGCTGTCAATAATATACAACAGCACCAAACACGTTTCGTTCCCATGTAAAGCCGTTATATTATGCTGTGGAATTTGACCTTCTGTTTCAACAGATGTCGCAGCCGATTCATAGCGTACAGACCCTTGTATGAGTTATGCTACGATCCTACTGTCACTTAGAATTCTTCCTGGTCGGGGCTCGAACATACGACAACTGCCTTGTAAAACCAGTGCCCTATGCTTTGAACCGCCAACCCGCTCTCAACAAGTTGTACATAAATAGTCCAAAGTACAAACATAGGATAACCCCTAAATGACCATACCTGAATTTGCCAGTATTAGTCGAAAAAGACGTTTTCGCTCGGCGCGTCAGAAAAGACATGGCACTTCGGTGCCAATTGAAAAAGTGTTTTGTAAATAGCATTAACTTTACGTCTGCTTAGCGGTTCAAATTGAACTGTTTAAGTTTGCACTAAGCAGTTCAATTTGAACTGCTCTGCACTGACGAGTCTAAGACGAAACGTAAAAACAAGTAAAAACGGTTATGTGCCCAAAGCACAAACTTAGGACAACCCCTAAATGTTCAATGACATGCCAACCGATAAATTCAATAAAGGACGTTTAGTCCGAATTGTATACTTTACAATTGTACGTATTTGTGTAATGAGTAATGTAATGTATATTTTTGTATGTATATACGAGAATAAAATTAAATGTTGATCCCCAATTGGATGTTTACACCTGTAAAAGAAACGAATTCTTTGTTTACTTTCAATTGCTGAAGGCTCGGTTATTCATTAATTTCATTTTGTTGCTTCTACCGAACATTCAGTGCCGAAGCCGAACAGATAGTAAACCTTTTGCTTACGATTTCGGTAATAGCTAACGTTTGTCAAATTTGAGATTACCGAGACTCTAAGTGATTTAATCTTTTGTTGAGATGATTGCGAAAAGGGAAACTCTACTTACACATGAAATACATCAGAATATTTAGGTGTGATATAATAAGGAAATATGATTTTCGATTGTGTCACTACATAATTTATTCAAGACTTCGATTCGATTATATGCATTGACTATTTAGATTATTTCATTTCGAACATGAAGATATGGTCTCTTATGAACAGACTGGTTATTCTTGATAGTTTAGTCTTACTTAAATATATGCTCCATATTTTAGCAGCAATCGCTTTTGGATGTACCTATTCGAATGAAAGTCAATTACTGCACATAATCACGGGAAATTAAATCTTATATCAATCTGATATTCAAGCGGCAACAACCCTTCTATATCGGATTGGTTCTTCAACAAATGAGGTTTGATTGAGTTGTGCTTTTCTTTTATTCTGCTGTAAATGCTGAGTAATCTAATCACATTCATTTAGAATATTAATCAGCTGTTTAATGAAAAATGTACCTAAGATGGAGCCAGTTGTCGTATGTTCGAGCCCCGACCTGGAAGGATTCTTAGTGTCAGTAGGATCCATAGTACTAGCCATGCAATGATTCTGTATACTATGAATCGGCTGCGAAGTCTGTTGAAACAGAAATGCCAAATTCTACCAAAGCAATGTAATGCCAAGACTTTGCTTATCTAAGATGGATTTCGCTAATAAGATGCGAACGTGAGTCAGATACCAAGCACAGCCAGTAAAAACATCTAACACAAAATTTTCTGATTTTTCTCCAACCAATGCTCATCAATTTATGAAATTGTTCATATGTTACTTGTCGAATATAACAGCTGAAACCTTATACAAATAGCTTTTACAAACTTTCAAGGGCTACTATATCGAATATATTCAAAATTTCTTCTGCACATTTTTGGATGGCATAAATGGCTGAAGATTTCATATAAATTATTTTGTTCGTAGCAATAAAGGCACTGCACTATGAAGCGAATCGCCGTACGTTCAAATCCCAATCCGTGTTGGCTATTTGAAATATATATTTAATGGACTAAGTTAATTGCCAAAATATTTTTGTTGGCTTGTTGAGGTTGGCTAGTACAAATTTGAATGAAATTAAATTGAATGTAATTTACATCACCCGATTAAACGTAAAGATTTGAAATATCCACCCTAGGTACATTTTTCTAAATATATTTGGTCCCTCTCATAATTTAGGTGGAGCGGAACGAGAGATTACACTTGATGCAATCAAAGATAAACTCAAGATGGAATACTCTATGATTTTTCATATACTATTCAAATAGGACCCCTCGATGAAATCGGTTCACCGTCAGTTGCAGTACAATTCTTCTTTAAAACAAAATAACAAGCGTCGAATCGCTACATGCGTCGTAACTATGACAATTTTCGTTTAGGTAGAATTAATCTTATGGCGTTTTCGTTTTTAATTTGCACTACACCGGTGCAGTGCTACACTGAGGCATGAATAAACGAACAAAAATGACGAAAACATAAACAGTAACCATTGACTACAATAAACGATTCCATTGCGCAGAGCTACACCAAACTTTTGATGAGTGCTACACCAGTGGTATCGGTGCAGAAAAAGTGTAGCACTGGTGTAGTGCAATTGGTAAAAACGAACGGTTTCAGTGCTGCTTTCGCTACACCGGTGTAGTGCAATTTAAAAACGAAAACGACATTAAATTGCAATATGATAGAAATCGTAGTCTGTTGCTGCATATCGAGTGGTTTTTGAAACAGGAAAACAAAAATCAATAAGAATTATTGCTAAGAATCTGTTCAATTTGCAATATTCTTATCTTACGATGCATTAAAGTGAATGGATGTTACAACATATTTTGTGCGGTATGTTTACATATGTTTACTTCTTCCCAAACTTGTATTGTTGCTATGGAATTTTACCGTCATTTTCAAATGTTTATCGACGCTTATTTACGAAGGGTCAACAAAACTACACTATTACTAAGTTCACTGGTTCACGATTACTGGTCCGATATTTTTCGATGGATCGTATGGGACATTGTAATCTTGAGTTTATCTTTGATGCAATCAAAAATTCATTGCTTTTGGCAGTTACTTAGTATTCTAGATGTCACAACTATAAAACGAATCAATCAGAATAAAATGTAATAAAAATAAAAAAAGTGGCTCTCGACTCAACAAAGGGTCAGTTGGGAGCGCTTGTGTAGAACCGCGTTTTTTATAGCGACAGTTCTTCGGTAGACGAGTTGATCTGCGTCGATTCGCTTTGTAACGGTCTATCCGCACCAGCACCAGTTCCTCCGGAGGGGCATATGTCTGTTAAAATAACCACTTCGTATGGACTGCAATCGGAAAGGTGAAGAAACGAACACAACCATCCATAGAATCCTTTTTCGATATCGCAAATTTCGTTCACCCAAGTGGTAAAGTGAATTGTAACTTGTCGGATCCCGGCATAGAATCCCAGTCCTAGTGTACACAAAACTATGGCCAACGGGTAAGCCAGAATTAATAGTGGTGACATGAGTAATTTGTGCAGGTAAGATCTTTCCTCGTTGAAATAGGTGAACATGTTATACCACGTGACAGTTCCGATGTAAAATGAATATATACTGGTCGTTAATGCCACAAATGGAAAACTGATGACCGACAGGAGTAGAATATGAATCCCAGCACGTAAGGTGCACTGACAACAGCTATGCTTCGTACGACAGGCCTCTTCGTGGGCGGCCAGTGCTTGTTTGTTTATTTGCTCCAATTCCTCACGTGATATGTTCAATTGCACATCCACGGATTGTCCTTTTTTGCGTCCACGTTTGATAGTACCTGGAAAGAAGAATTGAATTTCTTTAATTTCGACAGGATTCTGTTGAATATATTATTAAATATGACTTCCGAAATGGCCATTTGGGATGGCATATGATCGACCATGAAATTTTCAGGCATTCCCAACATTGAATACACCAGTTGTGTCACAGCCTCCGGATCCTCGTTTATAATTTCATTGAAGATTTATTATATTAGCTCAAGAATGTTCTCAAACTAAATTTCACTTAAATTCAATATCATGCGATCGTTCGTTAAATAGTACATGCAAGTGTATGAAAGTTGTGTCATTAATGATATAACAAATGTGATTTATTGACACACTAAGCGACACTTGCAGTTTGATGTGTACTGCTGGAGCAAAATGAGATTTGCCGCTCGGGTTAGTGAGCAAAAACAAGAAAAAGCTGAACTCCATTTCCGGAAAGATGACTTGGACGAGCAAAAAAAAGGTCCCAAGGATGGGGACCCTCTAAAAACGTTGCGCCAAAGGCAAGTGCCCCCTGCGTCCCCCCTTAGATACGACCCCGTGTGTATGTAACATTTTTGTACACAACTTTTAATATAGATAAGTGGGCCGATTTCAACGAACATAAGTTCAAATTAAAGATCCCATACAAAATACCTAAATTTTTTCTGGATCCAACTTCCGGCCTCGGAATTACAAGGATTAGTGACAAAAAAAATGAAAAAAATAAGGAAGAGTGTTCGGTTACCGGCACCCTTTTCTTTTAAGCTTATAACTTCTGACTAAGTGCACATTATGCGGACATATATACATCAATGGAAAGCTAAAGTTCCTAGCTAACAACTGAATAAGAAATTAAGTTGTTTCAATCGATTGAAAAAGTTTTATCATCAATTTAGTAAAGTGATAAATTTTGGCCATTTCAAAAAGGTGTTCGGTTACCGGCAACCCAAGAAATTTCACTAAAAATGGAAAAATATATATGAAGACTGCAGTTATTCAAAGAAAAAACAGAATTTTTCCTTTTTGGAAGCGTTTTAGATAAAAGTCTTCATTGTCTGATGGTGACTTCACCTTGGCTCTCTTGGTCCATGATTTGTATGGTGTTGATTTGGCCGGTCTTTCACGTTTTTTCTTAGCCGTACTATCGGTTGTATGAGCAGCTAGATGATCGCTAACTATTTTGCACGATTTATCCGCGAAATAGATCGATTGCACCTCAAAACTATTCAATCCACTCACCTTTCCAATTGATGCTCTTCAGTTTATGATTTGAAAAGAAGTGAGAAAAAACTTTTGTGTTGATAATTGGGTGAAAAATTAATATTTGTTTTGAGCGCACCAAAAAGTACAAGCGTCTGTTTGCTTTGGTATTCCGCACAAAAAGAACGTGCTGCTATTACACACACATGAGATTCGTCGGAATGACGTTATCTGCTTTCTGTCAAAAGTTACGGCGGGATGCCGGCAACCGAACATCTTCCCCTACGTACAAACTTATCTTGGTGATGGCTGAACCGATTTTCACAATCTTAGTTTCAAATGAAAGATCTTAGGATCCTATACGAGAATCGAATTTTTTTTTAAGGGGCTGGGCTCCAATGGAAGATTGATAGTATCTATTTCCTTTCTCCGAACAGGACCAAGCTAGAGGCTGTCTGGAATCCGGTGGCAAAAAATGTAGACCAGAGTAGATCTACTGGGTTTCTGCTTCCATGTCGTAAAGGGTCACAGTTGCAGAAGTTTCTCTTTTACTACTTTATTTTGTTTGGATCTGTCTTCCGGTTCATGAGTTATGGGGTAAAACGTGCAAAAAACTTAGAATATGTTTACTAATTATTTTCGGAGATGGCTGCATCGATTTTCATACAATTAGATAGGTCAAATGTCAAATGAAAGGTCTTTTTATCCCATAGAAAAATTCCTGAATTTCATTATGATCCGACTTCCAGTATTACATAGTGATTAATGCAAAAGTCCAATTTCAAAATACTTACTTTTCTCAGAGATGGCGAGACCGATTTCTACAAACCCACGCTCCCATACAAAACTTCTGATTTTGTTTTGGATCCGACTTCCGGTTCCAGAATTACAGGATAAAGAGTGTTGAAAATTTCAAGCAGCTATACAGAGCAGTGATGCTGCAAATTGGGATTATTGGTGACTCAAATCAGTTCCAATGTATAGTCCTTGTCAGTTGAAGGCTAAACGTATCCATTCCGGCTCTACGAATCCCCTGCTTCCGGTTCTAGAAACACCGGAAATAGTGGTCACAAACTCTAAAATGGCACGAACTGATTTTTCTCAGTGATGGTTTGACCGATTTTTAAAAACTTGGGAGGTCTTATGATTCCACACATAACTCCTTAATTTCATCCAGATCTGACTTCCGGCTCCGAAATTACAAGGTGATGAATGTTAAAGAATTTAAACCGTCTTGGAAAGAGCACAGAAGAAGAAAACACAACGCTGTCTATACGAACGAAGCACGCTGTGTGCGATGTTCGATTTCGTAAACGAAAACCAACACCGAAGCTCGATTTTAAAAACACAAGCGAACCTATCAGCACCGAGCACACATGAGCACTAGTTTTCAATCGTTTTGAAGAAAACAGACTCACTGTACAGGCACGAGTGTCTGTTACCGGTGTGTGATTTTTGTTGAACACGGTACTGAAATAGAAACAAATCATAGCCACCTTGCGAAAAGAATTTCAATGAATTCAAGTTTATTTGAAAAGATTTTAGCATCGGTATTGCATGTCTCGCGATGTATATGAAATGTTTATTGCCGGTAGTACAGTAATATCGTACCGATGGTTTAGTGATATCAATGAGAGCTGTAGATAATATTTACATATTTGCTGTCACCAAAATTGATTGAAAATCCAATTACAAAGCAGGTGTTATGCAAATGATTAAACAATAATACCGTGTTTTGCTCGAATCTCATATACAAAAGTAACATGAGTGCATGATTTTGCTTGATTCGTTTGTTTTTGAATAATTGCTTTAATCAAAATAGAGCATAAGAGGCTAGCCAAATAACTAAAAATAAAACTACGACTTTGTCTCTGAAATCAATATTCGGAATAGACTACTTTTATCATTGTTTTTGTTGCTAGTGGGTATTGAAAATGGAACAAATTCCTCAAAACTAATCAGTAAATTCTTCTAGCATGTAGGTATTTTAACTTACAACCGAACAAACTAACCGTTACTGATCCGGTCGAACTTTGATTCAAATAAATGTCTTATTATCCCATCGGGTAAGATTGAAATTTTGTCCGGATCTGACTTCCACGATAGTTGACGACACAAAAAAATTGGTAGGCCTGTATGTTTAATTGCCTTAAAAACGTACTGCAACAGCGATTCCGATTCCGGGCCCAGTTATTCAAAATGTTCAAAATGAAACTTGCATCGATTTCTCGTGAAAAAAAGGCTTCATTACACCACTAGGTGGATTGGGACAGGTTTTAACTTTACTATCACTTCGCTCAACAAATTGTTTTTATTAAAATGACAAAATAACCAAACACAAATTTAAATAATCTAACTATCGTCTAAGTTTATCATTATCAGTTTAGGACTAAGTTACGCGTGTAACGAACGCCTATAACTTACAAAAAAGTAACGCATGTAACACTTTGTAACCTCTATAATTCACAAAAGAGTAACGTATGTAACGCATACAACTCACAAAAACTAACGCATGTAACGCTTCGTTACGCCTATTACTCACAATAAAGTTACATATGTAACGCTTCGTAACGCTTATGGCTCACAAAAACGTAATGTATGTAACGATTTGTAACGCATATACCCAACAAATTTTAACTCATGTAACGCTTCGTAACGCCTATGACTCACAAAATAGTAACGCATGAAACGCTTCGTAACGTGTATGACTCACAAAAATGTAACGCATGTAACGTTTCATAATGCCTATAACTCCCAGAAAAGTAGCGTATGTAACGCTTCGTAACGCCTTTAACATACAAAAAACTATCGCTTCGTAACACCTATAACATACAAGAAAGTAACACATGTAACTTGTCGTAACGCCTATAACTCACACAAAGTAACCCATGTAACACAAATACAAATACATTTATAACATTCTAAAAAGTGACGCATGTAACGCTTCGTTATGCCTATAATTTACACAAAAGTAACGCATGCAACACCTCGTAACGCCTATAACTTACAAAAGAGCGTTGTATGCAACACTTCGTAACACCTATAAAGGGCTGTCCATAAAAGACGTCACGCCGCAAGGGGGAGGGGGGTGTTTAATAAAACGTGACCTTTTGTGACAGGGGGAAGGGGGGCGAGGTTTTTGAAATGTGACGTCCAATATTTTCAATGAGCGCATTTTTGAAATACCTAATTATATTACTGCTTTGCCCTATTTCCTGAAAAAATCTCCACAATAAACGTTTACATTCTATAGGAAAACGTGTATTTGTTGATGTAAAAGCTTCTTCTTGTAAATTCGGAAATGAATGATGCAGGAAATCATTTCTGTTGTGATCAGCAAAAGTGCACGGAGGAGCGAAATCTTGCCCAACCTAACTTACGGAGTGCAAATAATAGGAATTGCTTTTGAACTGATTCTATACGTTCCTTGTGAGTGATTGAGAATGGGGACCAAAAAATGCTACAATATTCAAGTATAGACCTTACGTAGGCAATATATAATGTTTTAATCGTGTAAGGATCGCAAAAATTATAGCTGAAGCGCGCAAGCATGCAATTAGCTTTGCCTATTATCGTATTATAGTGATCGATGAAAGTCAACTTTTTATCTAACATTACTCCTAGATCTCTTATTCTAATACATCTTTCTACTGTTTGATCGCCTAGTTTAATTGTGATATCTGGTGTGTTTTGTTTCCTGCTGAAAGCTATTACTTTACATTTATTGACTTTTAGTCTCAAAAGGCTTTTGTTACACCAGACATGGAACGTTTGCACTTCATCTTGAAATACCACCTTGTCTACATCACTTTTTATTTCTAGGAAGAGCTTCATGTCATCGGCATAAATCAACACTTATGTGTTTTAAAATAAGAGATATATCGTTTACAAATAAAATGAATAAGAGAGGGCCTAGATGAGAACCTTGTGGAACTCCTGAAGTTACTAGGACATGGTTGGATATCCTCCCTTTAAATCGAACCATTTGCTGACGACCAGTCAGATAAGACTCAAGCCATTTGAGTAGTTCAGGCCCCGTTCCTATTTTTTGTAGTTTGAATAATAACATAGGTATATCAATGCGATCAAATGCTTTGCTGAAGTCAGTATAGACAGCTTCTATGTAATTACCTTTATCCATAGCAGCCAGTGAGTAATTGACAAATTCGAGTAAATTTGTATTAGTCGAGCGACCCTTAAAAAATCCATGCTGCATATTAGTGGTTCTATTTTTAACTTGATAAAACATTTTTTCATTGATTATCGCTTCATAAAGTTTAGGAATGCAGGAGATAATTGCAATTCCTCGATAATTACACACATCTGATTTTTTCCACTTTTGTAAATCGGTACCAAATAGGAGTCCTTCCATATTTTAGGAAAAATACCGGTCATGAGTGATTTATTGAAAAGCCAAAACAAGGGTGTGGCTAGTTCTAACGATAATTTTTTCATTAATATGGGAGGAATTCCATCAGGTCCGGGACCTTTAGAGATATCTAATTTATTGAGCGCTTGCATAATATCTTGGACACTAATGTGATGAATATTAATGTCACAAGCATGTTCAGGGAAGAAATTAAATCAAATGGAACATTTTTCCAACCCTGCACACAAGGTCAGAAAGTTTTTCTAGCCCGAAGAGGTGAATGACCTCATGGTTCAACCTCTATAATCGGAACAACAAAATTTTTTTTCATAGTACCCTCACTCATATAGGCCTCGAAAAACTTCGTAACGTAATTCTATACCTATTTTTTATATTTATAAAAAAGGTAATAATCAAAACGGAGCGCTTTCAAGTAAGATTAAACTTTACCTTATTTGCTAAACTGAATAAGACAAACCTAAAAATGATTCAATTTAGTTAAATTTACCTGTTAAAGTTAGATAATTATCCGGAGACTGCAAATTTCGGCTATTGTATCGGTCTAAGCTGTACTGATCAATTTCCGCATTCAGCACACTGGTTTCTCCTGATTCTAAATCCTCATAATTACAAATAGCCGATGGTGATTGTCTGCTACTAATTTCATCGACATCTGTTCTTATATTGACCCGCTTTTTGGATCGTTTTCCACTGCCCGTCAGCAGTTCGTGAGATTTGCTAGATTTTCTATCCAGACTACTTTCGGAAATACTACTAGGTGTTACAGTCGAGCTGTCTTTCAGGGGATGAAATTGCTGCAGTTCGTTGAGATCGTCATCTTCATCCAAACAATCCCCCTGTCCGTTAGATGTGCAATTATTGATTTCGATAACTTCTTCACTGTTCCAGCGTTTATTTTTTCGAATATCGTCATTCTCCGATGACAAATCCCAGTCTTTTTTATTTCCCTGAAAAAAGATGCGCCATTGAACACGTGTTGAATACATAAATCTACGGAGCAGTTTACTATTGATAATTCGACTATAGACAAAATTTACCACATCCAAAGGGTACCTTTTGATGCTATATTATTATATGCATTTGGAATAGAGACGTCAAAACAAACTCGAATGCATGCGCATAAACCATCAACGGAACATAAAGCGAGCAAGTGAAAAGCGTCTCCCACCCCGAAATCGTAATATCAAACAAAATTGATTTGCATTATTTCGACATACCTGTAAATTTACTATATGATCTACATGATTGTTAAGTGGTGCTTTTTTACCGGCTTGTCTTTTTCTGGGTGGTATGAAGACCGGAAAATCTGATTGTGGTGATTTTGTTTGAAGAGGAGAAGATTGTGGTCTAATCAACATTTCGCCACTGTGCCCTACCATACTTAACCGTTTGCTATATGTTTCAACACAAATAATGCCGATAGTACTAAAAGGATAATTCAATGCCTTTCTTATCAGTTTACAAGTATTCTAAGGGCGAATAAGTCCGCTCGTTGATCAACAGAAAATAGGAATCGAACTGCCATTGCGGAACTGCGGAAAACGACTGACGCTTTCAGTCGGTCAATGCAGTTATTATACATACTGCCGCGAGAAGGTTAGTGTTGGTGGGGCTTTGAGCATTTCCTTTCTGGTATATGGTACAAGGAGCCATGCAAAGACACATGTCAAATGCAATGTGTTGAATGTTGAACCGTTAATAGCAGCCCTTACACGTGACAATATTATTGTCAATCCAAAGTATTGTCAATACCGTCAATCCAATTGACTTGGTAACTTGAGTCCGCATTTTTCGAGAAAATCAAGCGTTTGGAGCTTCAAATATTGCAAATGAACATTGAAATATTGAGAGATGAGTTCATTGCACATATTTGGCAGTTTCCTCTCTGGAGAGAAAGTATTGTCGGATTGATGAGCAGTTTTGATTTCTTGACAATATTTTCGTCAATCCAATGAAGTTTCCACTACACGATCAAAAGTATTGTCAATACTCCTTGTATTGACAATAATATTGTCTCGTGTAAGGGCAGCTAATGACATTCTATTAGCTCGACCCATTGAATTTATTCACTACTTATTCTTGTATGCAAAGTGGATATTCCACGAAAACTGCGGCATGAAAAACATGTTTCAAATGCTCTAGAACTTAACAAACTCCATACCAAGGTGAAATTGCGAAGTAGATGATGGAACTTTCGAATAATAGACTAAACTAAACCGACCCGATCTGCTTCGGTTATTCCTGACTTAATAAAATTTATTAGCGCGCCCTATAACAACTATAAGATTATCACACAACATACATTAGGATAATTTATGAAGTGAATATTGCATTCAATAAGAATTTATATGAGCTTGAGCTTGAGCGACCACCTCTGGTTGCTACTCCGTTACTGATCGGGATTAGCTGAAATTGTACAGGGAGTTCCTAGATGATTCGACCTGGGACTGGTAAATCATCCTTCAATGTACATCTTCTGGTAATCCCAGAATTCATTGATCAGTACCGGTGCCGGCCAGACCCGAACGTAGATCCACAGACTAACAGACATGACAGTATGAGTAAATTCTAATAAAAATTATTTTTCGTGATGCACTAGTTCCACCTATATTGTACTGCGCGAACTATTTACTATCTGTACACCCCTTGTGTTATGTAAAAGTTTTTTTACTAGTTGGTTTCCCCTCGTTTGTCAACACCGATCAGCTGCTTGCAGGGATGCCTGATTTCATCAAAATATTTGAAAATGAATCGTGACAATGATTTATTGGATTACGTTGATAATATATTTAACTTTTTCTTGATGTTGGAGGGTAACCATTTATTCGACTCAAATTTGTTCATCTAGACTATTTTTTATTGTGTTGGTAGTTTTCACCCGAAATTAAGTGGCGGCAGACCAGAAGCAAGTAAATATTGTAACAAAACGGGTTCGATTTTTTATTGAGTTGGAGGATGAGAAGTAGGCGCAATTATGTATATAGTTTAGGCAATATCAAAGATAAACTCAAGATAGAGTAGTCTGCGATTTCTTAGGTATCATTTGAATAGGACCCCTCGATGAGCTCGGTTCACTGTCAATTTGAGTATTTTGAAGCAAAACAACAAGTGTCTGATCACTAGATGCGTCGTAACTATGACAATGATTGTTTATGTTTGGAAAAATATCAAGTTACAGTATGAACGATATTGAGAAATTTCGCTTTATATCAGTGATTCTTAGAATAAGAAAGTGAAAGCTACTTAGAACCATTGTCTAGAATTTATTTAGTTTGTTATAGCCTCATCCCATGAAGCATCAGTTGTGGCAAGAAATCATTATATGCTGAATGTAAACATATGTGTGCTTCCTTTCTAACTTGTATTGTTTCCATGGCATTTTGTCGGAACTAGTCGACGCTTGTTAACGGAGGGTCAATAAAATTACATTATTACTGAACCAACTGGTTCACGATTACTGACCCAACATTTTTCAATGAAACGTATGGAACATTGTAATCTTCAGTTTATCTTTGGCAATATGTATTAAATCTGTATCCTGCATGAAATTCGCATGGACGCATACAAATCAATACATTACAGGTAATTCTGTATGAATGGCAACTCTGTTGGTAAATGAAAAAAATAAAGACAGTCTAGATGACAGACATGATGTTTTTGATAGGGTAACGTGGCGCCATCATGACACATGTGAGTACTGTCCCAAATAATGGAATATTCGAAATGACCGTTAAAATGATTGAAGAATCAAATTTGAGTGTCCTGTCTGTTAGTCTGTGGTAGATCGTCTAAGGAATGGGAAGGGATGTTAGCACAGACTAACAGACAGGACACTCAAATTAGATTCTTCAATCATTTTAACGCTCATTTCGAATATTCCTTTATTTGGGACAGTACTCACATGTGTCATGATGGCGCCACGTTACCCTATCAAAAACATCCTGTCTGTCATCTAGACTGTTTTTTTTTCCATTTACCAACAGAGTTGCCATGCATACAGAATTACCTGTAATGTATTGATTTGTATACGTCCATGCGAATTTCATGCGGGATACAGATTTAATACATATTGCCAAAACTATATACATAATTGTGCCTACTTCTCATCCTCCAACGCAAGACAAAATCGAACCCGTTTTGTTACAATATTTACTTGCTTCTGGTCTGCCGCCACTTAATTTCGGGTGAAAACTACCAACACAATAAAAAATAGTCTAGATGAACAACGTTGAGTCAAATAAATGGTTACCTTCCAACATCGCGAAAAAGTTAAATATATTATCAACGTAATCCAATAATTTATTGTGACGATCAGAGATGCCGGATATTTTCATTGAAAATCTGTATTGATTCGTATAAAATATCTGTATTTATCTGTATTCGCTAATAAAATGAAATTTCTACAATACAATTATGTTAAAAGGTGTTACTCCAATAGATTATGGTTATAGAGTGGTAGATTAAATTTCATATCTTATATTATATTCATCGACGAAATTTTATAGTTTTTTCCTATCAACAACAATTGAATTATGGTGCCATATACTTGCCTAATTTGAAAATGTTCACTTCATAAGTTGAGATGGATTTCCAAAACCCAATATGCAACGTCGAGTCAGATAATACAACTGTCAGTCTGGCAATAATGTTTCATGATGCCAAGACTTGTCTAACTTTTAAGTTCAATTTAGTTACAAATTTTAATATAAATGGATTTCAGTGTTTTTCATTAAATATCTGCACAAAAAATATATATTTTAAAAAGTGATTTGTACGTTGATTCCTAAACGTTTATCTCGTCATTGCAATCAAATACTAATAGATAGCTCAAATACTAATAGATAGTTTAATTTTTTCCTTAATACTTTTGGTGAAATCTGTATAAATCTGTATTAAATTTAAGAAATCTGTAAGAAATTTGTACTCTGTATTAAATCTGTATGCGCATGTAAAAATCTGTATAATACAGATAAATCTGTATAAATGGCATCTCTGGTGACGATTCATTTTCAAATATTTTGATGAAATCAGGCATCCCTGCAAGCAGCTGATCGGTGTTGACAAACGAGGGGAAACCAACTAGTATAAAAACTTTTACATAACACAAGGGGTGTACAGATAGTAAATAGTTCGCGCAGTACAATATAGGTGGAGCTAGTGCATCACGAAAAATTATTTTTTATAAGAATTTACTCATACTGTCATGTCTGTTAGTCTGTGATGTTAGTCCAACACTTGTTGTTACTAGAGGCCGTATATACTACTGCGCACTCCACAAGTGTCACGGGAGAAGGATATTTGTTAGAAAAATTTCAGTATTGGTTTCAAGATGCTCGGATGCACCACTAAACTTACTGACTTCCCGAGTGAACGTTTCAACAATATCCTATATTGAAGTCCCGGGAAGTCTTGATTCACAGCTCTTATTTGAGGAAACTGAATAAAAATTTGCAATACTATCGCGTAAAGAATAAAAGTTTCTCTATTTTTAATGAATGAAATTACGTTATACAAAATAAACGAGTGAATAGGATTTAGACAAAATAGTTGATTCATTGCATTGACATATTCTAAACATTTGAGATAAAATCATTTTAAATCACCAATCAAAGGTAGTTAAACAGATTTCACGCGCGTCTTGATTGTTTATTATTTCCGCTTTATTATTTTAATTATTTATTAAAATAATTAATTGGTTGATCTGGGCAGCCAGCTACCGAGAAAAATATTGATTTATTGTTTGAAATATTAATATCAAGTGTTTTTACTATGTATTTAATATACCGATATGTGTTATCTCTGTTATTAACTTTGTAATATCAACAGATTTGCGCAATAGTTGATTTTTATCATTCAATTTATAAACCTGAAAGACAATCAATAACATGGAAGAAGAAAACATTCCAAATTAAACTTTTCTCCGAAGCTAGATGGAAATTTATAGGTTGAATGAAGAGATAATTTAGTAAAACAGAGTAGTCAGGAATGAAAAATTGAAGATATCTGATATCTGGAAGGAAAAAGAAACTCCTGCAATTGTCGCCTTTTACGACATGGAAGCAGGAACCCAGTATATTTATTCTTGGTTCATTTTTTTCCACCGGATTCCACACGGCATCTAGGCTGGTGCTGTCCGGAGAGAGCTAATAGGTACTATCAATCTCCTAGTGGACCCCAGCCCCTATTATTGGTTTATGGAAAAAAAAAACTGAAGAACATAAACTGAATATGCGTCGAGTGCTTGTCATATTCAGGGTATCGAAAGTCTTTCTGTAATGTTTGAATGTTACTTTACAGTTTGTCATTTTAACGCTAGCTTTACTTTTGGAAAGGAAGAAGTTTGTACGAGCAGTCAGCAAATAATAGCACTATTGTTCCTTGCTGAATCTATCAATTTAATTTAATCTAGTTTAGTTTAATTTTGTACTTTACTCTTCACTTCTTTCTCACTTGCTTGTGGCTTTGCAGTATCAGAGTTATAATATACACAAACATGAGTACTTGGAACAACCATTAGGAACGTTTCTGTCGAACCACAAACATTATAGTTAGAATTATGCTGGTCAAAAAAAAAATGACTAGCAGAATTCTAATTATAATGTTTGTGGTTCAACAGAAACCTTCCTAATGGTTGTTCCAAATACTCATGTTTGTGTATATTCTAATTCTGATTTGACCTTAAGGTTGAAGCCTCTATTATAATTGAAACAAAAAAAAGTCGACCTCCGATCCACTTCAAAGGGAAATCACAGATGAATTATCATTACAAAATTGACTTAGCGTCGCATTTAGTTACGAGAGTTTAAGCTAACCGAGAGCGGGTAATTTCGCCGAAAGTCGTTTTGCCGAATGCCATTTCGTCGAAAGTCGTTTAGCCAAACAGATCATTTCTCCGGAAATCGTTTCGTCGAAAGAGTAATTTCGCCGAAAGGGTCATTTCGCCGAAAGGATGATTTCGAATACATCATATTATTTTGGCGCAGCCATATAACCGACACCAAGATGGCTCGGTGGCACAAAGCCGCCGAAACGACGCCAGTTAAGTTGACCGCCGACCTGCCATCGGAAGCGGCGGCCTCTTGCATACAAACCTGTAACCGCCTCGTTTGCCCGGTCTACTTAAAGCTAGGTTTCTTTGCTTTGGCTAATCTTATTTCGATAAGTACAATTGTAGGTGGGCGTGGATGCTATCATCTTTGAGTTGTCTTTATTTTAAATCAATTGCTATTACGATATTAAGACCATTGCAGGATTTCGGCGAAACGGCTTTCGGTGAAATGGCTTTCGGCGAAATGACCCTGATCCAAGCTAATCATGTTTGCTACTGATTTAAGTTCAGTTAAACGGTGTTGGAAGTTAGATTGGGCATCAAACAAAAACGACATAGAGCATGAATTTAAACAGCCATACGAAGGAGACGTTACTTGTGATGCGAGCTATTAATGACTAGAGTGTTTCGAACCAGGATGGCGACTGCTATTTGTTTGAAAGACACATTTTTGACATTATCATTCCAAACGAGCAAACGAACTGTCAAATACAGACTCAGTCGACAATTGCTTACGGTCGAGACGATAGAAACAAAGACAATACAGTGTAGTGAACAATAGAGTGTACGAAATGGGCAAATACGATTTAACAAAGCCTGAAACTTGGCCTACAAGGCCAAATTCAATTTGTATTGATTTTTTGGAAATTGAAATCTTGCTTAAGGAACGAATGCATCTAAACGTTACTTATGTAAGTGAGATTTTTTAAATATTTTTTTTTGCCCACCACACTCCCCCACACCAAAGAGCTTCAATTTGTGAAGCACCCTGGTAGTGGACGCAAACTAATCTCAGCTCAAAAAAAAATAATCTGGCAAAATACTACTAAAAGAAAATCTTACGTAGCAATACGCTGAGATGTTTGTATTTTCATGATGTGCAATGAAACTTTATTAATAAATATTGCGGAATCCCAGTGGAAATTTTGCATCAGTAGAATGACTTCGCTAGAAGATGACGGACGTATGAATAATAACGACGGACGTAGCCAAAACGCTATGCGGGGCGTTTTGGCTACCTGGGCAGCCATGGCCACCAGACGGCTACCAAAATTGATTCAGTGACGGTTGTCAAATCCAATTTGACAAAACAAAGTCGCCTGTATCTAAGTTAGCCGAGCGTTTTCATCTTCTCACCTTCGCTGAAAATATCAAAGATTTCAATGTGGAAAAATCCTGGTGGATACGGTTGTGTCGTTTGAGTTGCATATCTGGCGGCGGTGAGGTAGTCGGTCACCAGAATGTCTGCCAGCCATATTTTTTCAGCTGGTAGCGTTTAGTCAGCCATCTGGCAACCATGCGTATGCGGGAAGAAAAGAATGATTTATAATGCGGTATTTCGTAGAGGGAACAATTATCATTCTTCAGCCAGGTTTCTCCGATTACTATGTTATGCTATCTATAGCAGTTTTAAAATTTTCAAGGTCCATTAAGATTTCGTCAAATTTAGAAAGATTGTTCATACCCCTCACATTCCACTGCAGAATCTTAAGTGTATATTTGTCATTACTGGTGTATTTATCATTGAACCTATAAATACTATCGTGAAAGTAATTTGTCGTCGTATTATCCATTTAAAAAAAAAGAAGACAAAACAACAAAAATTACGATATGAAGAAAAAATTTTAAAAATATGAAAATGAAATTTAAAAATAAAAACAAAAAACATAGAAACATAAAAATCATACTGCAGACTTCGAGATCAAGTTCGTTTTCGTTTGGGAGCAACTAATTCTGGGGAGGAAGACAGCGGATTTATAAAAGTTTTTAATACGATCTAGGTCAATTTTATTGCGAATTTTTTCCGTTTTTGAATGGTCTTCCTTTTTCATTAATATTACTCCTCCTCGGCCCGGCCATACATACTTTATGTTGAGGAGTTTTTGAGAGTTCCGCATTTCTTTTAACAATTTCAGAGAAGAGGTCGAGTTGTCAAAAATCGCAACTAGCAACACGGATAATAGCATTGAACGCACTCATTTATGAACGTCATTTTGAGAGTGACAATAAACAGTCATTATAATATCAAATTTTTCAACGAAGACTGGGGCACAGACTAACAGACATGACAGTATGAGTAAATTCTTATAAAAAATAATTTTTCGTGATGCACTAGCTCCACCTATATTGTACTGCGCGAACTATTTACTATCTGTACACCCCTTGTGTTATGTAAAAGTTTTTATACTAGTTGGTTTCCCCTCGTTTGTCAACACCGATCAGCTGCTTGCAGGGATGCCTGATTTCATCAAAATATTTGAAAATGAATCGTCACCAGAGATGCCATTTATACAGATTTATCTGTATTATACAGATTTTTACATGCGCATACAGATTTAATACAGAGTACAAATTTCTTACAGATTTCTTAAATTTAATACAGATTTATACAGATTTCACCAAAAGTATTAAGGAAAAAATTAAACTATCTATTAGTATTTGAGCTATCTATTAGTATTTGATTGCAATGACGAGATAAACGTTTAGGAATCAACGTACAAATCACTTTTTAAAATATATATTTTTTGTGCAGATATTTAATGAAGAACACTGAAATCCATTTATATTAAAATTTGTAACTAAATTGAACTTAAAAGTTAGACAAGTCTTGGCATCATGAAACATTATTGCCAGACTGACAGTTGTATTATCTGACTCGACGTTGCATATTGGGTTTTGGAAATCCATCTCAACTTATGAAGTGAACATTTTCAAATTAGGCAAGTATATGGCACCATAATTCAATTGTTGTTGATAGGAAAAAACTATAAAATTTCGTCGATGAATATAATATAAGATATGAAATTTATGTCGTTTTTCATTGATTCCACTCGCTCAGTGCCAGTGTTTTGCTGACAGCCGATCAATGAAACGGTTTTGTAAAGTTTGGTTTGCAGGCATGCTGCTCGGAAAAGCAAACGAGTGCAAAATTCTTTTCGTGCGGTGCAAATCAATGAAACACAGTGCACCTGTTTTGATTGCCCGACTGCACGAATCGAGCAAAACACTCCACGAGTGTTCTCAATGAAAAACGACATTAATCTACCACTCTATAACCATAATCTATTGGTGTAACACCTTTTAACATAATTGTATTGTAGAAATTTCATTTTATTAGCCAATACAGATAAATACAGATATTTTATACGAATCAATACAGATTTTCAATGAAAATATCCGGCATCTCTGATCGTCACAATAAATTATTGGATTACGTTGATAATATATTTAACTTTTTCGCGATGTTGGAAGGTAACCATTTATTTGACTCAACGTTGTTCATCTAGACTATTTTTTATTGTGTTGGTAGTTTTCACCAGAAATTAAGTGGCAGCAGACCAGAAGCAAGTAAATATTGTAACAAAACGGGTTTGATTTTGTCTTGCGTTGGAGGATGAGAAATAGGCACAATTATGTATATAGTTTTGGCAATATGTATCAAATCTGTATCCTGCATGAAATTCGCATGGACGTATACAAATCAATTCATTACAGGTAATTCTGTATGAATGGCAACTCTGTAGGTAAATGAAAAAAATAAACACAGTCTAGATGACAGACAGGATGTTTTTGATAGGGTAACGTGGCGCCATCATGACACATGTGAGTACTGTCCCAAATAAAGGAATAATCGAAATGAGCGTTAAAATGATTGAAGAATCTAATTTGAGAGTCCTGTCTGTTAGTCTGTGACTGGGGTTCGGAAACCAATCATTGCAAGACTTCAATTATTGATTGAATTGTAGGAGAGAAAAGCAATATTAGTGATCTTACTCCTAATGGGATAATTCAATATGACAATTTGATTGTCAAACGATATCATTTCGATCATATGCGAACACTCCCACGTGATATGCATATCATCTCGGTATATCAAGTGATATAAGCGCTAATGTGAACATGGTATAACCACAGACTAACAGACATGACAGTATGAGTAAATTCTTATAAAAAATAATTTTTCGTGATGCACTAGCTCCACCTATATTGTACTGCGCGAACTATTTACTATCTGTACACCCCTTGTGTTATGTAAAAGTTTTTATACTAGTTGGTTTCCCCTCGTTTGTCAACACCGATCAGCTGCTTGCAGGGATGCCTGATTTCATCAAAATATTTGAAAATGAATCGTCACCAGAGATGCCATTTATACAGATTTATCTGTATTATACAGATTTTTACATGCGCATACAGATTTAATACAGAGTACAAATTTCTTACAGATTTCTTAAATTTAATACAGATTTATACAGATTTCACCAAAAGTATTAAGGAAAAAATTAAACTATCTATTAGTATTTGAGCTATCTATTAGTATTTGATTGCAATGACGAGATAAACGTTTAGGAATCAACGTACAAATCACTTTTTAAAATATATATTTTTTGTGCAGATATTTAATGAAGAACACTGAAATCCATTTATATTAAAATTTGTAACTAAATTGAACTTAAAAGTTAGACAAGTCTTGGCATCATGAAACATTATTGCCAGACTGACAGTTGTATTATCTGACTCGACGTTGCATATTGGGTTTTGGAAATCCATCTCAACTTATGAAGTGAACATTTTCAAATTAGGCAAGTATATGGTACCATAATTCAATTGTTGTTGATAGGAAAAAACTATAAAATTTCGTCGATGAATATAATATAAGATATGAAATTTAATCTACCACTCTATAACCATAATCTATTGGAGTAACACCTTTTAACATAATTGTATTGTAGAAATTTCATTTTATTAGCGAATACAGATAAATACAGATATTTTATACGAATCAATACAGATTTTCAATGAAAATATCCGGCATCTCTGATCGTCACAATAAATTATTGGATTACGTTGATAATATATTTAACTTTTTCGCGATGTTGGAAGGTAACCATTTATTTGACTCAACGTTGTTCATCTAGACTATTTTTTATTGTGTTGGTAGTTTTCACCCGAAATTAAGTGGCGGCAGACCAGAAGCAAGTAAATATTGTAACAAAACGGGTTCGATTTTGTCTTGCGTTGGAGAATGAGAAGTAGGCACAATTATGTATATAGTTTTGGCAATATGTATTAAATCTGTATCCTGCATGAAATTCGCATGGACGTATACAAATCAATACATTACAGGTAATTCTGTATGCATGGCAACTCTGTTGGTAAATGGAAAAAAAAACAGTCTAGATGACAGACAGGATGTTTTTGATAGGGTAACGTGGCGCCATCATGACACATGTGAGTACTGTCCCAAATAAAGGAATATTCGAAATGAGCGTTAAAATGATTGAAGAATCTAATTTGAGTGTCCTGTCTGTTAGTCTGTGGTATAACTGTGTGTACATTTTGTTCAAACGTGAAAAAGGTGCAATTGCATTTGCTTCGGTTAATAACGGGGTGCACAGTATTGATCATGACAATGTAAATATAAAATCCCTGTGTACATGGTGGACAATGCCATAGAAGTACGCGTGCATGACCTTCCCCCGCTGACCAGCGATGGGTATGTTCTGGAAAGTATGTCGCAGTACGGCGAAGTTCTTTCCATCGAAAGGGAAGCATGGCGGAATTTTTTTCCGGGTATCCGGAATGGCGTGCGAGTGGTACGTATGCAACTACGTAAAGCAATTCCATCTTACATCATTTGTGATCAAGACGGGATACATCCGTGTAAAACGCTAATTACGTATGAAAATCAACTGGTTACATGTCAGTTTTGTGAACAACCTGCACACTACGGCAAACCTTGCACTGAAACTGCAAAAAGGACATCTTCAAACAAAAATAAGGACAACCGCCCAACAACGGAAACTAGTGAGCGCAGTACTCCTGTTGTACCATCAAACCCACCAGCAACTGCAATTAATGCACAACAAGGCGCGTCTACAGCAACTAACAACCAAACCAAGAATGCGAATTACAAGGAAAACGAAGAAAAAACGGAAACCAACAACGATACCACCGATGCGGCAATGGAGGACGAGACGAGCCATGAATAAAGAGCCCCTCACTCATCGCAAGATAAAAATGGAAGCTCCTCTTCCCCTAGAAAAAGGGTGACAACGAGATCCAACGGAAAAAAATTATTTTATCTAATAAAAACATGGCTCATTCGGCCACGTAAAGCTTGTACGCAAAATGGCCTGAATGAAAAAAATTATAAAAAAATAAAGCTAACGAAATATTTCGGATTAAATGTTTTGAGTTGTTGCCAACCTTACGGATGAGATGTTGTCACACTGGTTTTAGGCACTCTAGTCGCGACTTTATACTCACTAAGAATATTTCGCAGAATTCGGATTTTTTTTAATCGAATTTTCAACAGATGAACGTTCGGTAATTGGATTGATTACTGATCGTTTGGTAATAAAGTTTTTTTTCTGAATTCTTAAACAACTACCGTAAACTGCAAACCAAATGACGTTTTTGCCTTTCTCATATAGAAAGGTTATGCAATCACTTGAAAAACCGACTAGTGAAAATTGGCCCGGAGGGCCAAGTGTCATATACCATTCGACTCAGTTCATCGAGCTGAGCAATGTCTGTGTGTGTGTGTGTGTGTGTGTGTGTGTGTGTGTGTGTGTGTGTGTGTGTGTGTGTGTGTGTGTGTGTGTGTGTGTGTGTGTGTGTGTGTGTGTGTGTGTGTGTGTGTGTGTGTGTGTGTGTGTGTGTGTGTGTATGTATGTGTGTGTGTATGTGTCAAATAATCTTACTAGGTTTTCTCGGAGATGGCTGAACCGATTTTGACAAACTAGGATTCAAATGAAAGGTCTCGTGGTCCCATACGGAATTCCTGAATTTCATCCGGATCCGACTTCCGATTCCGGAATTATAGGGTAAAGTGTGTTCAATATTGCACACCGTCACTTAAACCGGCGAAGCAAAAAACGTGAAAATTTTTCTAAACTGGTCTCAAAACTACACAAATCGATAGTCATTATCAGTAGGCAACTAAACAAACCGATTCCGGCTATCCTGGTTCCCGTTATCCGGTTCCGGAAGTACCAGAAATAGTGGTCATATATACCAAAATGGATCTCACTCACTTTTCTCAGCGATGGTTTGACCGATTTCCACAAACTTAGATTCAAATGAAAGGTCTTCCGGTCCCATACGGAATTCCTGAATTTCATCCGGATCCGACTTCCGGTTCCGAAATTATAGGGTAAAGTGTGCTCAATATTGTACACCGTCACTTAAACCGGCGAAGCAAAAAACGTGAAAATTTTTCTAAACTGGTCTCAAAACTACACAAATCGATAGTCATTAGCAGTAGCCAACTAAACAAACCGATTCCGGCTATCCTGGTTCCCGGTATCCGGTTCCGGAAGTACCAGAAATAGTGGTCATATAAACCAAAATGGATCTCACTCACTTTTCTCAGCGATGGTTTGACCGATTTCCACAAACTTAGATTCAAATGAAAGGTCTTCCGGTCCCATACGAAATTCCTGAATTTCATCCGGATCCGACTTCCGGTTCCGGAATTATAGGGTAAAGTGTGTTCAATATTGTACATCGTCACTTAAACCGGCGAAACAAAAAACCGGTTTTAATCCACCTAGTGGTGTGATGATGCCTTTCTCATGTACATATAATATTGTGGTATTCTATTCAAAAATTTTCTCTTCGATTTTTGAAAGAAACCAAGTGATTGTTTATGCATAACATACAGAATAAAACAGTGCTTTGATTGCGTAAGACAAAATTTAGTGAGATCCATTTTGGTATATATGACAACTATTTCCGGTACTTTCGGAACCGGATACCGGGAACCAGGATAACCAAAATCGATTTGTTTAGTTGCCTACTGATAATGACTATCGAAATGTTTAGTTTTGAGACCAGTTTAGAAAAATTTT
This sequence comes from Malaya genurostris, assembly GCF_030247185.1. Taxonomy (NCBI): domain Eukaryota; kingdom Metazoa; phylum Arthropoda; class Insecta; order Diptera; family Culicidae; genus Malaya; species Malaya genurostris. The sequence continues at coordinate 115,708,773 of NC_080571.1, read as the reverse complement.
CACGTTTTTTGTTTCGCCGGTTTAAGTGACGGTGTACCGGATGAAATTCAGGAATTCCGTATGGAAACGGAAGACCTTTCATTTGAATCTAAGTTTGTGGTAATCGGTCAAACCATCGCTGAGAAAAGTGAGTGAGATCCATTTTGGTACATACGACCACTATTTCTGGTACTTCCGGAACCGGATACCGGGAACCAGGATAGCCGGAATCGGTTTGTTTAGTTGCCTACTGATAATGGCTATCGGACCGGGAGACCTTTCATTTGAATCTAAGTTTGTGGAAATCGGTCAAATCATCCCTGAGAAAAGTGAGTGAGATCCATTTTGGTATATATGACAACTATTTCCGGTACTTTCGGAACCGGATACCGGAACCAGGATAACCAAAATCGATTTGTTTAGTTACCTACTGATAATGACTATCGAAATGTGTAGTTTTGAGACCAGTTTAGAAAAATTTTCACGTTTTTTGTTTCGCCGGTTTAAGTGACGGTGTACAATATTGAACACACTTTACCCTATAATTCCGGAACCGGAAGTCGGATCCGGATGAAATTCAGGAATTCCGTATGGAACCGGAAGACCTTTCATTTGAATCTAAGTTTGTGGTAATCGGTCAAACCATCGCTGAGAAAAGTGAGTGAGATCCATTTTGGTACATACGACCACTATTTCTGGTACTTCCGGAACCAGGATAGCCGGAATCGGTTTGTTTAGTTGCCTACTGATAATGACTATCGATTTGTGTAGTTTTGAGACCAGTTTAGAAAAATTTTCACGTTTTTTGCTTCGCCGGTTTAAGTGACGGTGCACAATATTGAACACACTTTACCCTATAATTCCGGAACCGGAAGTCGGATCTAGATGAAATTCAGGAAATTCGTATGGGACCACGAGACCTTTCATTTGAATCTAAGTTTGTGGAAATCGGTCAAACCATCGTTGAGAAAAGTGAGTGAGATCCATTTTGGTATATATGACCACTATTTCTGGTACTTCCGGAACCGGATACCGGGAACCAGGATAGCCGGAATCGGTTTGTTTAGTTGCCTACTGATAATGACTATCGATTTGTGTAGTTTTGAGACCAGTTTAGAAAAATATTCATGTATTTTGTTTCGCCGGTTTAAGTGACGGTGCACAAAATTGAACACACTTTACCCTATAATTCCGGAACCGGAAGTCGGATCCGAATGAAATCCAGGAATTCCGTATGGGACCACGAGACCTTTCATTTGAATCCTAGTTTGTCAAAATCGGTTCAGCCATCTCCGAGAAAACCTAGTGAGATTATTTGACACATACACACACACACACACACACAGACATTGCTCAGCTCGAAGAACTGAGTCGAATGGTATATGACACTTGGCCCTCCGGGCCAATTTTCACTAGTCGGTTTTTCAAGTGATTGCATAACCTTTCTATATGAGAAAGGCAAAACGTGAAAATTTTTCTAAACTGGTCTCAAAACTACACAAATCGATAGTCATTATCAGTAGGCAACTAAACAAACCGATTCCGGCTATCCTGGTTCCCGGTATCCGGTTCCGGAAGTACCAGAAATAGTGGTCATATATACCAAAATGGATCTCACTCACTTTTCTCAGGGATGATTTGACCGATTCCCACAAACTTAGATTCAATTGAAAGGTCTTCCGGTCCCATACGGAATTCCTGAATTGCATCCGGATCCGACTTCCGGTTCCGGAATTATAGGGTAATTGTACATCGTCACTTAAACCGGCGAAACAAAACACGTGAAAATTTTTCTAAACTGGTCTCAAAACTACACAAATCGATAGTCATTATCAGTAGGCAACTAAACAAACCGATTCCGGCTATCCTGGTTCCCGGTATCCGGTTCCGGAAGTACCAGAAATAGTGGTCATATATACCAAAATAGATCTCACTCACTTTTCTCAGCGATGGTTTGACCGATTTCCACAAACTTAAATTCAAATGAAAGGTTTTCCGGTCATATACGGAATTCCTGAATTTCATCCGGATCCGACTTCCCAATCCGGAGTTATAGGGTGCGTATTAGAAGAGTTTTTGTGTCATGTGAGTTGGTGGCCGTACGAATCGACTTCGATTATACCGGTTCTCGGGTTCCGGTGCCGGAAGTGCATATAATAGTGAACCCATTTCGTTCTCTCAAGGATGGCTTACGCAATCAAAGCACTGTTTTATTCTGTATGTTATACATAAACAATACCTCGGTTTCTTTCAAAAATCGAAGAGAAAATTTTGGAATAGAATACCACAATATTATATGTACATGAGAAAGGCATCATTACACCACTAGGTGGATTAAAACAGGTTTTTTGTATTTCTTTTACTTTGGATGAAATTTTTAATTTTTATGAATTTTTTCAGATTTTAAAAAACAGTACGAATTTTCAACTTACGATTAAGTTTTTAGGATTTGGAATTGAATTGTAATGTAATTGTAATTGACTTGATTACCGATCGTTCGGTTATTGCTGAATTGTCAAACAACTTCCGTAAACTGTAAACAAAATAAATCTAATGAATGCTTCGGTAATTTTTTTTTGTGTTTGTTTACTTTTGGTTGAAATTTTGAATTTGAATACATTATCGGATTTCATGAAACAACATACATTCAAGCTTACGATGGTGTTTGGGATTTGGATATTTTTCTTAGAAACGGGTGAAGAAAAATCGAACCAGTCGTGACTACGGTGCACTATATATCTACAAAAAAATATAAAAAAGGTAATTCAATTTTCTGGTTGGCCGGAATTATGAGCGCCTTTCGGAGCATTGCACAACCCGTCAAGTCCACCAGAAATAACTCTCGAACGAAATGTATTGGCAGCAAGTGGACATAGTGATATGAAATTATTTTCTGTCTATAAGTAAACTAAAAGCTTTGAGTAGTTCTAATGTTATAAAAACTTGTACACTTGTACCTTATTCCATTCGACGAACCCTTCAAGATATTTTTTCGTTTGGTTCATACAAAGACACTTACTGAAAATTTTAATAACTGTTTGACAGTTAGTTTTTACGACAGTCAGTATTTACAGAAGTTCGATCATTGAAAGATTAATCTACCATACGGACCGTATGGTTTTTACCGTACTCGGTGACTATTCAGATTTACCGTATAAATTTTATATCTATTTACAAAATTCTGCAATGAACACTTGCGTAAAACTGATCGTCCGGTAAAAATTTGCGTAATTGTTGTGAAATGAAGTTTATGTACCGAAATATCGGTAATTTCTATTGATTGCCGAAAATTTTCTTGAAAAAAAAACCGATCAACGGAATTGAATCTTAGTGTGTTCGTGATCGCGTCACAAAAATAGGAAAAAAAGTAAACTTGCTGGCTAATGCACTTCGGTGCAAATGCTGTGTTTAAGCAGTGTTCACACGTTCACATTTTTCTTCATACGGTTGCACCAATTTAAGAAAACGATTTGGATGGAATTTAATCAAACTGTAATAAACCACAATTTCCTTTTCCTATTCAAAAAGAGGTCAAATTACTTGTTTAATAGAAAATACTAGACTAGAGTTATATTTATATTGTGTTTGAAGAAATTAACTTTTAACACCAGTGTGGTTTGATTGTATGGTATGAACGTAGCAACAACAACGGCACCAAAACAAAATGCGTCGGTTTCAAGAACCAGCTCCCATAGCAGGGGGATGGTCTAATGCAGCCTTTTGTGAAATTAATCAAGTACTGTTTTATTTTTATTTGTGTTACTTATAAGATGTGTATATGCTTTCAGGCAATGGAATTGGGAATCGTCAAGCAACATCATTCATTTTGTGCACAACTAGGATTTTTTTTGTTAGTCGGCGGAAATGTAATTAATCGAAATAAATGATTTTAATGGAACAAATCGTGTTATTTGAAACCTTATATCTAAGTGATTACATTGCTATATCAAAATTTATTCTACATGACAATTTAGTTTAATACCTGTGGAAATCTAAGCATTTTCATCAGTCTAAATGTATTTTGAATAATAGTATGTTCACATTAGCGCTGATATCAAGTGATATACGGATATACTTGATATCCGATGATATCATGTGCGATATCACTTGATATCCCATACAATTTGATGTCAACGCGTATTATCATTTTGGCATGATATCCGGGATATCATGTACGATATCATGTCGAGATGTCAAAAATCGCAACTAGCAACACGGATAATAGCATTGAACGCACTCATTTATGAACGTCACTTTGAGAGTGACAATAAACAATCATTATAATTTCGAATTTTTCAACGAATACTGGCGTTCGGAGACCATAAAATGCAAGACTTCAATAATTGATTCAATTTTAATAGAGAAAGGTAATATTATTGATCTTATTTCTAATGAGAACATTCAATATAACAACTTGATTGTCAAACGATATCATTTCGATCATATGTGAACACTTCGACATGATATGCATATCATCTCGGTATATCAAGTGATATCAGCGCTAATGTGAACATGGTATAAATCTACTCTTTGATCGATGAATTTCAAGTGTAATATTAATAGGTTATAATATGATATGATTAATATAAGTCTTGAAATGATTTACACTTGTATTTTAAGTATCGAATCATATGCGACGAAATTAAGTGTAAAACACATTAGACTAATAGTATGTTCACATTAGCGCTGATATCAAGTGATATTGGGATATACTTGATATCCGATGATATCATGTGCGATATCACTTGATATCCCATACAATTTGATGTCAACGCGTATCACCATTTTAGCATAATATCCGGGATATCATGTACGATATCATATCAAGTTGTCAAAAATCGCAACTAGCAACACGGATAATGGCATTGAACGCACTCATTTATGAACATCACTTTGAGAGTGACAATAAACAATCATTATAATTTTGATTTCATCAACGAATATTGGCGTTCGGAGACCAATAAATGCGAGACTTCAATTATCGATTGAATTTTAGGAGAGAAAAGCAATATTATTTATCTTACTTCTAATGGGAACATTCTATATGACAACTTGATTGTCAAACGATATCATTTAGATCATATGTGAACACTTCTACATGATATGCATATCATCTCGGTATATCAAGTGATATCAGAGCTAATGTGAACATGGTATAACGTGTTTTTATCGGGAAGCGACAATACAGCATCTCTGCATTGATGCCATTTTCTGTTGAAGTCAAATCCGTAGATTTGGTTTCAAGTGTACTTATACTAGTACATTTACATAAACTTAACATCTTTAAGCTCTAATCCACAAAGGCAGGCTTCCATATCGATGGCTAATAGATGCATGATTACAAAATTAATTTGACAAGCAAAAAAATATACAGACTATTTTACAATATTTAATTATTTTCCTTTTATATCAAGAGATATAATGATATATCAGGAGATTTCTGGTAAAATAATGCTAAATCCGCAGATTTCATATGATTCATCCGTAGATCCATAGAAAAGACAGAAATCCGTAGACCTACGGATAAATCCGTAGGGTTGACATCACTGCATCTGTGGTTTAGTGTTAATACTGCCTTGTTTCATACCCCTCGAGAAAATTTTGTTTATTTCAATGTCCAGAGATGCCAGGTTCACAAATTCATCTGTGTTGCATGATTTTCAATATGCTGCACACATTTTAGAAATGACAGATTTTCACAGATTTCCGGTTGCGATCACAGACTGGCAATTACCCTTTAAAACCTTCAACTTGCTAGGGAAAACACAGTTAAAATGTATTTCCGACAGTGCGCATGAAACTGTCGAGACCAGTTTATTTTGCTCCCGAAAATAATTCCGTTCTGCAAAGTTATCATGGAAAGTGGACACAGGTTTTGTACAAACTTATTTTTGGATCGAATACTGATTGTAGATAAAATTACCTGGCAGCTTTGTCAATGTCATTTTTATTTATTCTCGGTTCTCACGAGGTTATGATGTGTGTACATTTTAAGCGGTTGTGTTGTGTAATCAAAATAACAAGAACTTTTAAGTAATTTTGCACTTAAATGCGAAATAATGTACAATTAATTACTGATCGATGTTTTGAACGATTTATACCTTTATGTTTACGCATACGTCGCTTTGATACCTTTTAACTAGGATTGTTGTGAGTGCGGTGCGACTAACACAGCAATGGCCAAATATATAGCGCAGATTATCGTTCTGGGAACGCAAATCGTAGGCCGGGCTTTTGCTCGAGCTTTAAAGCAGGAGATTGCAGCCTCACAAGAAGCCGCTAAACGAGCCGGGGGTGGAAAACAAGGGCAAAGTCGTGTAGCTGCTAACCTTAGGACTGGTAATGTTTTGCTTATAATTTATATTCTGTTCTCTACGATTGGTTTTATTTTAGGGATGACTTTAGAAGAGGCTCAGCAGATACTGAATACATCAAAACTTGAGCCTCAAGAGATTCAGAAAAACTATGAGCACTTATTTCAGGTGAACGACAAAGCTAAGGGTGGATCCTTTTACCTTCAATCGAAAGTTTTCCGTGCTAAGGAGCGAATAGATCAGGAATTGAAAGCTAGCAAACCACCGGATAACAAACAGGAGAGTAGCGAAACGCAAGATCAGGGGCAATCTAAATAAATTATTGTCTAGAGGTTTGTTAATAATTGAAATAAATTTACAAAATAATGCAATAACATTTATTCAATATCACAAGTCAGTCATCTTCTTCTTCACTTTCTTCTAACGATTTCAATAAAGTTGTTTTGCGAACGTTTAAATTTAGTTCTTGCTTGTTAATAACATCAGATGTTACAGTTGGATCTTTTATTAAATTGTTTCCAGCAGAACTACTATCCGGATACTTTTGATCAAGTTCTCTCGATTTCAACTGAAGTTCCTCAACCTTGAAAAATAGACATAATTAAAAATCTATATTAATAACTCCAACGTTTTATGAAATTACCAATAAATGGTTGAGCTGATTGTTAATTTTCTCTATCATACTTTTCAATTTTACTTCTGTTGCTTTCAATTGCCTTTGTTCCTTAAGAAGCGAGCTTATTTCATTACGAGAGGCACGATATGAGTTATTTGTCATTATTGGTGATACTATTGATGTTGTCTGTACATCAATTTCTTATTGAATGATGAAAACTATGAACTTTGCTTTATTCTACAGCAATAAAATTTTTGAGTTGTTGATTACTATTTTGATTACGATTGACGTTTTATGGATGTTGTAAACAATATGCTGTAATTTAATTCAACATAATTTTGAGTGAAAATAAACCTGTTTTCAATGCACGCTTTTGTTTCTACCCAGTACACAACAAAAAAAAAGTAACTATTATTTGACTACTTTTTACTTGATTTTAAGTTATTTGGAATCTTTCTTTTCGTTCACTCTCTTTTTTATCCATTTTGATATCCTTGCGTTTTGGGCCACAAGTATTGTGATGCTTTGAACCACCGTCAAACCTTCGTGCAACCAACATGATGAACCGAGCAATCAGCTGGTTTTTGAACGTAGTCTTATTAAGATGCCACCAAAAAGCCACAATAGCGGCCCTTACACGATCATTAAAAGTGTCATTACTAAAAAGTAATGACACTTTAAATGATCGTGTAAGGTCTACGAGTTCAGTAATGACACGAATAATGATGGAATTCCATTGCCGTTTCAACCTTCCGAGCGAACGGACGTGATTTGGATTTACTGCGAAAGCATTGAAAACCAGTTGTGTGTGTGTGATAAAGTGGTCGGACGATATTGTGTGATAGACAATAGTGCTTTTTCCTCTTAGAGGTTTTTTTTCGCATTATATAATAGAACAGTGCCTTATTGCGAGCAATCGATCGAAACGGTACCGTTAGCCGATTATTGTTTCGCCGATCAAGGCCAAGTGTGAGGATTATAAACAAGCGGCCATTGTGTGAGGATTATAAATAAGTGTGCCTTTTCCTCTCGGAGGTTTTTTGCACATCATCAAAGCGGCGATACGCCGATCGACGAAGTCCAGCTTGGTGTCCCCCGTTGGATCTTAGTTAAGTACCTTTACTTCGTTTATTTTTATTTCTTTATTTGACCATTATATTTCCCCCCGAACCATTTGTTTTTGCGCGGAAGTAGTTCCGCTATGTCTAATTTAAAACCTGCCCCCCCGCTCCCGATGTTCAAATGGAGACTTCCCTTGTCAGTAAAAAGTCCCGCATAAAGAGCTATCCTGATGGGCTCGCACTACCGGCCGGGCCTTACGCGGTCTATTTCCGGACCAAATCAAAGGAAAAAAAACTGAATATTTTAAAAATATCGCGGGACCTGAATTCGCGATATAATACCATAAAAAGTATAGATAGAATACGGCCAGACAAGCTCAGGGTCCTGTTTACCAGCTCAAAACAGGCTAATGAGCTTGTTCAAAATGATCCTTTTACGCTGGAGTACCGCGTCTACGTGCCAGCTCGTGAAGTCGAAATCGACGGTGTGGTCACCGATTCGAGTTTGACTTGCGAGGATATTCTTAAGTACGGGGCGGGTTGTTTTAAAGACCCCTCACTTAAGAATGTCAAGATACTGGATTGCAAGCGATTGCATTCAGTATCGATCGCCGGGGATGGAACAAAGTCTTATCCCCAATCAGACTCCTATCGTGTGACCTTCGCCGGCTCGGCATTGCCCAACTACATCCTCTTGGACCGGGTTCGTTTGCCTGTTCGTTTATTTGTACCCCGGATAATGAATTGTACCAATTGCAAACAACTGGGGCATACAGCTACCCATTGCAGCAATAAGCCACGTTGTGCTAACTGTGGGGAAGCTCATGCGGACGGCTCTTGCGGTAAGGATGCTGAAAAGTGTCTCTACTGTAAGGAGGGTCCGCATGACCTCTCTGACTGTCCCGCTTACAAACTGCGAGGAGATCGGATGAAGCGTTCCCTGAAGGAACACTCCAAGCGTTCCTTTGCCGAGATGGTTAAGAGTGCCACCCCTCCTAAACAGGCAACGAATCCATATGCCTGCTTGTCAACTGACGAGAGCGATTCTGACGACCCTTTGGAAGGTCCATCTTCAGCGGTCCCTCATAGCTGTAGGAAAAGAATGAATAAATCTTCTCATAAGCTACCTAGTAAGGGTTCGAAGGTGTCTTCCGAAGGGCTTCGAAAAGTTACAGCTAACGGGAATCGGGAAAAATCACCGAAGCAAAAAGCTCCTGGTCTCGGAAAACTCAATTCCGAGATGGAATTCCCACCGCTTCCAGGGACTAAAAAATCCCCAAGCGTCCCTGAAAATCCACCAGAGAACCAACTAGGTGCTGGACTTATAAAGTTCTCTGATGTTGTGGACTGGATTTTTACAACTTTCAATATTTCAGACCCTCTTAGAAGCATTTTAATTGCTTTCATGCCAACAGTAAAAACATATTTGAAGCAGTTGACTGCAAATTGGCCCCTTCTTTCAGCGATTGTATCTTTCGATGGCTAAATCATCCACCGAGGTCACGGATCTAATCACTGTTTTACAGTGGAATTGCAGAAGTATTATCCCAAAAATAGATTCATTTAAATTTCTAGTAAACAATCTGAAATGTGACGCATTTGCATTGTGCGAAACTTGGCTAACTTCTGAAATACCCTTAAACTTTCACGATTTTAACATTATTCGTCTGGATCGAGATAATCCCTATGGAGGAGTACTTTTGGGGATCAAAAAGTGCTATTCTTTCTATCGCATTAACCTCCCCTCGATACCAGGTATTGAAGTTGTCGCATGTCATGTTACAATCAAAGGTAAGGACCTTTGCATTGCTTCCATCTACATTCCCCCAAGAGCCTCGGTTGGGCATCGGTGGCTCAGTGATATCGTAGAGCTCCTTCCTGCACCGACGTTGGTTTTAGGAGACTTTAACTCATACGGTACGGGATGGGGCTGTCTTCACGATGATAACAGATCAACTATGATCCATGATATCTGCGACAACTTCAATATGACAATCTTGAATACGGGAGAAATGACACGGATTCCTGCACCACCAGCAAGACCAAGTGCGCTGGATTTATCCCTTTGCTCGACATCGCTACGGTTGGATTGCACGTGGGAGGTAATTCCTGATCCCCACGGTAGCGATCATCTACCGATCGTAATATCAATCACCAGCGGCTCAAAACCATCGAAGACAATCAATGTTTCGTATGACCTCACACGAAATATTGATTGGAATAGCTATGCGACCTCGATATCTGAGAAACTTGAAAGAACTCAACAACTTCCTCCGGAGGAAGAGTACACGTTTTTGGCTGGCTTGATTCTCGACACCGTGACTCAAGCTCAGACGAAACGTGTACCCGGCGCGAAAACTAACATCCGTCCTCCCAACCCGTGGTGGGACAAAGAGTGCACAAATTTAAACGCGGAGAGAGCCTCCGCGTATAAAATATTCAGAAAAAATGGAACACCTGATAATTACCGGAATTACGCGGCGTTAGACGTTAAAACTAAGAACTTCATTAGAGCCAAGAAACGCGGTTACTGGCGTCGGTTTATAGACGGCTTAACGAAAGAAACATCTATGAGTACTCTTTGGAACACAGCCCGACGAATGCGCAATCATAACACCACGAATGAAAGCGAGGAATATTCCAACCGCTGGATATTCGATTTCGCTAAAAAAGTATGCCCAGACTCTGTTCCGGAACAGAAGATCACCCGCGCCGCGACACCAAATACAAACGAAACACCGTTTTCGATGGTAGAGCTCTCACTTGCACTCTTGTCATGTAACAATAAAGCCCCGGGATTAGACAGAATAAAATTCAACTTGTTGAAAAATCTGCTAGACCCCGCCAAAAGGCGCTTGTTGAGTTTATTCAATAAGTTCCTTGAGGACAACATTGTTCCACATGACTGGAGACAAGTGAAAGTGATCGCCATTCAAAAACCAGGAAAATCAGCCTCCGATCACAATTCGTATCGGCCGATTGCTATGCTTTCCTGTATCCGGAAATTGTTCGAAAAAATGATTCTCTTCCGTCTAGACAATTGGGTCGAAACTAATGGCTTACTTTCAGATACACAATTTGGTTTCCGCAGGGGTAAAGGAACGAACGATTGTCTTGCGTTGCTCTCAACAGAAATTCAAATGGCATTTGCTCGTAAAGAACAAATGGCGTCAGTTTTCCTAGACATTAAGGGGGCTTTTGACTCAGTTTCTATAAATATCTTATCTGAGAAGCTGCATCAGCATGGTCTTTCGCCAGTTTTGAACAACTTTTTACATAATCTATTGTCTGAGAAACACATGTATTTCGCGCATGGTGATTTGTCGACAATACGATTCAGTTACATGGGTCTTCCTCAGGGCTCATGCTTAAGCCCCCTTCTATACAATTTTTACGTAAACGACATCGATAAATGTATCAACACATCTTGCACGCTAAGACAACTTGCCGACGACAGCGTTGTGTCTATTATAGGACCCAAAGCTGGCGATCTGCAAGGGCCGTTACAAGATACTCTTGTCAACTTATCCACATGGGCTCTTCAAATGGGTATCGAATTCTCTACGGAGAAAACTGAGCTGGTTGTATTTTCGAGAAAGCGAGAACCAGCACAATTACAGCTTCAACTAGGGGGTGAAACCATAGCTCAGGTCTTCACATTTAAATATCTCGGGGTCTGGTTCGACTCCAAAGGCACCTGGGGATGTCACATTAGGTATCTGAAAAGAAAATGCCAACAAAGAATCAACTTTCTTCGTACAATAACCGGGTCGTGGTGGGGTGCCCATCCAGGAGACCTGATCAGGCTGTACCAAACGACGATATTGTCCGTGATGGAATACGGATGCTTTTGCTTCCGATCCGCGGCGAACACTCATTTCATCATGCTGGAAAGAATTCAGTATCGTTGTTTGCGTATTGCCTTGGGTTGCATGCAATCGACTCATACGATGAGCCTCGAAGTGCTGGCGGGTGTTCTCCCATTGAAAAACCGGTTCTGGGATCTCTCATATCGTTTGCTCATTCGACGCGACATTTTGAATCCTCTGGTGATTGAAAATTTCGAAAGGTTAGTTGAGCTTAATTCTCAAACCCGTTTTATGTCCTTGTATTTTGATTACATGGCTCAGAATATTAATCCTTCTTCGTTTGTTTCCAACCGTGCTCATTTCTTGGATACTTCTGATTCTACTGTGTTTTTCGACACATCCATGAGAGAAGAAATTCGTGGAATTCCGGCTCACGTGCGCCCTCAAGTGGCCCCAAATATTTTTTATAATAAATTTAGAACAGTCAACTGTGAAAAGGTGTTTTACACTGACGGATCAAACATTAACAAGTCCACAGGCTTCGGCATCTTCAATCAAAACATCACCGCTTCTTACAAACTCAGTGATCCGGCTTCAGTTTACGTCGCAGAATTAGCTGCTATTCAGTACACCCTCGAGATCATTGAAACCTTGCCCAAAGACCATTACTTCATTGTCACGGACAGTCTAAGCTCAATAGAAGCTCTCCGGGCAATGAAGCCAGGAAAGTATCCCCCATATTTCCTGGGGAAAATACGGGAACATTTGAGAACTTTATCTGAACGGTCTTATTTAATATCGTTAGTCTGGGTCCCTTCGCATTGTTCCATTCCGGGCAATGAAAAGGCAGACTCATTGGCTAAAGTGGGCGCATTAGAAGGTGATATTTATGAAAGACCAATCTGCTTCAATGAATTTTTCAGTATCTCTCGTCAGAAAACTCTCGAAAGTTGGCAAACTTCATGGAGCAATGACGAACTGGGACGATGGCTACACTCCATTATCCCTAAGGTATCGACGAAACCTTGGTTCAAGGGGATGAACGTGAGTCGTGATTTCATTCGCGTTATGTCACGACTCATGTCAAATCACTATACATTCAACGCACATCTCCGGCGTATCGGGATCGTGGAGAACGGGCTCTGCACCTGTGGCGACGGTTATCGAGCATGTCGTGTGGTCGTGCGTAGAGTATCGCGACGCCAGGTCGAAGCTACTGGAATCCCTCAGGGCCCGAGGTAGACCGCCTGAGGTTCCGGTTCGGGATGTGTTGGCGAGTCGGGATAGTTCATATATGCTTCTCATATACCAGTTTCTCAAACACATTAATATACAAGTGTAATCTGTTACATCTGGCTTAGAAAGTTCCTCCTATTTATCGACGTTGTTTCAACTGTGGCTAAGAATTATTTCTCAACTGCAGGTTCGACACTAACTTCCGCCGATTATCCCGATTCCTCATCTGTCCACCATCTTCATCGGAACTAACAAGATCTTTTTGCTGTCACTAACCTTCGCTTCCCCCCTCCCCGTCTCTTCACCATCTCGATGTCAACTAATTAGATCTCTGTCGTTTTAGTCATTTCATTCCCATATCCCCTTTTTACTCCGTTTTACGCAATATTTACTTCGCTATATTTTTTTTTTCATTTTCTTCTGTAACAACACCATCATCGCCCACGGAAACTTATCAACAGCATGCGGGCCACCCGCCGGGTATTCGTAACCTGGGGGTGTTTCCCGCGGACCCACACGGACCGAAGAATGCGGCCAACATGAATATTCTCCAACGCCATATGGAAGACTCTCATGAAATATTCAGATCACCGGCCGATCACCACATGAAGGCTGGATCTGCCAAAGTCAACCACTGCGACCCAAATATGACATTACTTAATGATACAACCCTAGTTTTAAGTTAGTCGTAAATTTTAAATTAGTAAAAGCCCTTGGCATCTTAGAGCTTAAGCAGTGTGCCTTAAACATTATATTCTTGAATAAAAAAAAAAAAAAATGATGGAATTCCGGATTTTCCATCATTACCAACATTATTTCTTCTTCTTATATTTTTGTGGAAGTGCTGAATGTCTTTAGAACTATACGCGAAAAAATGACAAAGTGTAGATTTAAATTGTTAATATTTCATTAACCTTAACGTTTCAATGGCAAATCAAATTTATTTTCAGCTAAACGAAAATAAAAATATTGCTATTGCTATTGCTGGAGTAGTTACAAACACTCATCATTAATAATGAACGTGTAATGCTAAAAAGTAATGATGTACAGTAATGCAGTAATGACGAGCGTTTGAGCAGAAGTGTCATTACTTAGTAATGACACTTTTAATGATCGTGTAAGGGCCGCTAATCAGATATACAATTTATTCAGATTTATCTGTTTTATTCAGATTTTTTAATGTGCATACAGATTTAATACAGAATGCAGATTTTAAACAAATTTAATAAATTCAGTACAGATTTATAAAGATTTCATAAAAAATTGAAAGAACGTATTAAACCTTTTCACTTTGGTAGTAGTGATGAGAAACAGTAATCAATTGACAAATCACCAACTGATTCAAAAACATTGTTTGGACGAATATTTAATTATTAAAGGCCGACAGCATAAACTTGAATTAACTATGGATGAATTCTTTCTGTTTTCCGGAAGATTCTAAAATAATGGAAGAAGAATTCGATGTACTAGTGCGTCAGAAAAAGGCAATCAAATCTAGACTTTTACGTGTACAGCGTCCACTATCTGACACTGAAGATAATTCAAACCTTACAAATATTCATTTTCTGCAACTTCATTTGAATACTGTTATCATGAAGTCAGTGAATTGCAAAAAACGATGTACGCGATGCCGCTTTCTGACGAAACCTACGATGAACAACAAGAAGAAATTATCGCTTTTGAGACGGCTTACAACGAACTTGTAATTAAACTGAATACTTTGATCGCAGCGGTTGTAAAGCAAGAATCCATAACTACATCACCTGTTGTAACGGTTGCCCCTCCGGTGGTCTCCGCTGGTTCTGATTCATCCCAGTTTCCGCCACTAAAAGTTCCGCTGCCGCAGTTTGATGGCTCTTATGAGAATTGGCTATCATTAAAATGTATGTTCCAGACAATCATGGCACGGTACAAGAACGAATCTCCGGCAATTAAATGGTATCATCTGCGAAATTCACTGACGGGAAAAGCTACAGGCATCATAGACCAAGACATCATTAATAACAACGATTATGATGCTGCTTGGGAAATGCTTACAGAACGATATGAAGACCTGAGACTTATCATCGATCGACATATTGATGCGTTGAATAAATTACCAAAAATAACAAAAGAGAGTGCGATAGATTTGCGAAAACTGGTGGATAACTGCTCAAAGAATGTAGATGCCTTGAAAAATTTGGAACTTCATGTTGAAGGATTGGGTGAAGCGATGCTAATTAACTTAATTTCTTCGAAAATTGATACTGCAACACGTAAGGATTGTAAAATGATCCAAGTCCCAGGTGAATTTCCTGAATACAGTGCAACCATGAGCTTTTCAAACGGAACGTTGCAAAGTTTTGGAGAAGATCAACATGAACACAAAAACCAGTACGGATTTAGTAAAAACTCCACGATCGGTTACAAAAAGCAACACGCTTACAACGACAACTGCACAAAAATGTCCAGTGTGTAAGAACGAACATGAATTGTGGATATGTGATGATTTTAAGAACTACAGTGTATAATTCCTCCGAAAATTAAATAGCGATTACACTGGAGCAACAAACAACAACAAACGATTCATTCGTGAGTATCAGCAATTAGGACATATGCTGGAAATTGATCCAACGAATGACGATGATAGTGGTTTCTATCTCCCGCACCACTGCGTACTCAAACCGTCAAGCACAACAACAAAATTAAGAGTTGTACCGGGGCCCATAGTGCAAAATGATTTGGTGGCGATATTGCTGAATTTTCGTTGCTTTCGCTATTTCGTTACGGCTGATGTATTAAAAATGTTTCGGCAGATCGGTATACAGTATCCAGATAGGAAATTTCAACGCATCGTATGGAGGGAGAATTCGAATCAACCCCTGAAGCTGTTTGATCTTCAGACTGTAACGTATGGACTGACGTCATCGCCATTTCTTGCTACTATGGCACTCAAACAGTTGGCTTCTGAACACGCTGAAGATTATCCACTCGCAGCAGCTGCAGTCGAAAGGTGCTTCTACATTGATGACGCCCTGGTCGGAGCACAAACATTGAACGAAGCATGTCAGTTACAACAAGAAATTATGGAACTATTGCGGTGTGGCTTTTTTGAAGCACACACGGAGAACCCTTCGATCATAATATTGCGATATCGCAGTTTTTGATTTTTGCGATAGTTGATTTAACTAATTTATTTTTGATTCAGCCAATATGGTTCTTGATTTGCATATATTCAAGTAGTTGAAAAATATGTTGTTTTGAATGCTGTCAAATGCCGGAGACAGTTGAAAGCAAAACAATAATCGCAATGCAAAATCAACAACTTTTTTAGTTGAAATCTGTTCGCGTCGCTTCAAAATGTCAATGAAAACAACATTGATGGTTAAAGCGTTTGGTGAAATTGTGTTCATTCGATTTGAAAAATTTATGATAACAAGTGTTTATCTAACAGCGGTGTTGTGATAAAGTTAACCTTGTTTAAGATGAAAATGATTTGGTGACAAATTAGAAAATGTTAATGAATGATCATCTCGTAGTCTTCCAGGTATGCGCAAAAATTTTATGCTTCAAATTCTATCATTGATTTACTTCCAGCAGATTGTTTTACTTCCATCTGTTTGATATAGATGATGATGTTCATGCATTAGCAATAAAACGCTTTTTGACATGAATTTAATATATAAAAGTACCAGGAGCGAAGGGTTTCAAACACACAGAACGCTCTGCGATTGAATGGCGCGTTTAAATTGCCGTCGCAAAATTCCAATTCCCAGCGGTTGAACCCAACCTCATATAAATTGACTAAAATTATCAGTGCATAACTTTAGTTCAACCCTTTGAAGGCATCATCTTTCAATACTCACATTAAATTACGCTAATTTACTCTCCCCTCAGGGCACTTTTGCTGATTAAAAACGTTTTTCTGCATCAATCATTTCCGATCGAATCAGAAGTATTTTTTAGAATTTAGATCTTTACTGATCTCGACTTGACATGATCATGATCATACAAAAATCAAAATTAGTTCTGATTTCGTAATGATAATTTATTCTTTGGTTAAGATCACTTGAAATCAACAGTGATCGGTGGTTTTCCCAGCCCTAATGTCAATATAAAATACTGTTTATATTTTAACAACGATATTTATTTCATGAATCTCAACATACCGAACTTATTTCAAATAGATCATGACGTGTATCAGTAAGTATATTTTGATTATTTTCGTAAATCAATAACATTGTTTGAGTTGATTCAACTATTTGCAATGTCTAAACCAAATAAAACCGATTTATTTTTCAACTAACAGAATTTTGTTTCAATAACAACACCAGTTATTTCAACTAAAATATTTGTTGAAATTGAAAGGTATGTGTCCTTACTAATTGACAGCATTTTTTTTTTTCAAACAGCAAAATTAGTTGTTTCAACCATCATGTCTGCTAATCGAAAAACAAAAATGACAGTTTAGTTAAAACAACAACCGATTAGATGTACCAAATTTTAACCAATCGAATTTAGAAAATCAACTAATATTCTGGTTGAAATGGGATCGCGGGTGGTTCCGTGCATAAATGGTGTTCCAATTCAGATTTTATTATCAAAAATGTACCAGATGAACTTAAAGGAGATGGAGTGGATGTTTCTAACATAGATGAGAAGACAATTGTGAAGACGTTAGGAGTAGCTTGGAACCCAAAGGAAGATTGTTTTTCGTTTTGCGTACCATCTTATAATGCTGTTCTACAGCAATCTATTACGCGTCGAAGCATTCTGAGTAGGTGGCACGAATCTCTGATCCGTTAGGAATAATCGGCCCGGTCTTAACAACTGCTAAGTTGTTTCTTCGTGAAATCGCAGCTATTACAGCTGATTGGGATGCTCCTTTACCTGAATTAATTGAAAAACGCTGGAAATCATTCCGCGAAAACTTGTTGAAATTAAATGATTTTAAAATTCCACGTTGGATCCTTTCTACCGCGGCTATCAGAATTGATCTTCATGGGTTTGCCGATTCCTCGAACCAGGCATACGGTGCTTGTTTATATACAAATGTGCTGTATTCGGATGGCACTGTCGCTATGAAACTTATATGTAGCAAATCAAGAATTATTCCGAAACCGTCTAAGAAATTGAAACCTATAACCTATAGCAGTACTAAATTCAAGACCCCTAACTCAAGCCTCAGAACTGCTTCCCACATTATCGAAATGACGGAATGCGTAATGAATTCTTACTCGACTGCATGATTTTTCAGTGCTCGATCGGTTCAGTGCTAGAATTTTCGCCTGAGTTGGCTGCTCGATCAACCTGATTGACAGTGACATTATAAATGTCATTGAATATTCGCTCATTTTATGAATTTGTTAGTGTAAAATTTAGACGACTTAAGCCATTTCATTACACTCCAGCTAGAGGAATGTATGATGCTGACTAAGGTAGGCCGTTTTGTTAATTTCCAGCGAATTTCAACAGTTTATGTTGGAATTCTAAGAAGAACTGGTTATTTACTAGTTCTGTATATCCGAAAAACATGAAGATTTCAATGTGTATAATCAGTTATGTAATGTTTTCATTTAAAAATAAACTGAAAGTCAGCACGAAAACGTGCAAAATCGGGAAAGAAGAAGAAGAAGAAGAAGAAGAAGACAAATTGACAATTCAGTCCGCATCTTCTCACTCAATTCCGACTGATTTCCGAATCAACCGGTTGTAGGCGAAATTCATTCGGAATCGGTTGTTGCACTGGAGTTGGAATTGATTCGGAATTCATTATGATTTCCACATGAAATTCCGAATGAAAATTTCTCGCCGATTCGGAATTGATTCGGAATCCATTCGGATCTGATAATGTGGGTTGCTGCAGTGTTATTATCCCGTTTGACTGACAAGTTTATCTTCTCTACTGAAATGAAATTTGTTACAGTGAACTTATGGAGTGATTCACAAATAGTACTGTATAGTAATTTCCCGGTGAACTACAACTTTTCGTGTCAAACCACGTGCAAGAAGTTCAAAAACTAAGATTTTCGGTGGCACTATATCGAAACACACTCTAATCCTGCGGACATTATCTCTAGAGGTGAACAGCCCGAGATATTGACAAGTAAACAACTTTTGTGGAATAGATCTACCACGGTAAATTTTGAAACAGTTCCAACGCTTTCGGATGAATTATTACCCGATTTGAAGAAAACAGCAGTACTCGCTGTCACCACAAGTTTACGGATGAAATTGTTTGATGACGTTAGTGATTTTGGTAAATTACTGCGATGCATGGCCTACTTGATACGCTTTGCATTGTTTATTGCTTCTAGAAAACAAACGGTGATACTTGGTCCCATACAAGCAAAGGAATTGGCATGCGCTCTAAAGGTGGTTGTTCGTTTGGTGCAAGCTGAATCGTTTTCGAAGGAAATCACATTTTTGAAACAAGGTAAAAACGAGAAGCTTCAATTACGGAACTTTCTTCCGTTCATTGACTCTGAGGATGGGATTTTACGAGTTGGTGGGCGCATTAAACACGCGTTAATTCCGTATGACAGTCGCCATCAAATGCTGCTGCCTGCGAAGCATTCAGTAACTGAAAAACTTATTCGTCACTTACACCTAGAAAATTTGCATATTGGATAACGGGGAATTCTCGCGATAGTGAGATAACGATATTGGCTTTTAAGGGCTAAGTCTACGATTAGAAAGGTAATCCGATCCTGCATTACTTGTTTTCGTGCATGCCCGGTTAAAACTACTCAGCTGATGGGTAACTTACCATCGTATCGTGTACAACCATAACCAAAGTTCGCTCGAACAGGAATCGATTTCGCTGGTCCATTTTCGATCAAGTCAACTACACAAGCAAGAAGACCAACGACCACGAAAGGTTACGTATGCCTTTTTGTCTGTATGACCACGAGAGCAATCCACGTGGAATTGGTATCTGATCTTTCCTCAGATGCGTTTTTGGCCGCATTGAGACGTTTTGTTAGTCGACTAGAACTAACATCTATGATTCTTTCGGATAACGCCACAAATTTCGTTGGGACTAATAGAGCACTAGAGAAACTGAGACAACTCTTCGAGAATGAGCAGCATAAACGACAGCTGAACTTGTTCTGCACCACCAAGGGCATTGAATGGTTTTTTATATCACCTCGCAGTCCACACTTTGGTGGAATTTGGGAGGTGGGAGTAAAATCGATAAAGCATCATTTAAAACGTATCGTTGGTACACGCTGTCTTTAATTTGAGGAGCTGTATACAACATTAACTATAATCGAAGCAGTACTAAATTCAAGACCCCTAACTCAAGCCTCAGACGATCCGAATGATCTAACCGTAATTATCCCCGCACATTTTTAATCGGACGAAAAATGCATGCTATTCCAGAACCGTCATATATGAACCTGAAGGAATCAACTTTGTCGAGGTGGCAATTAGTGCAATGTATGCAACAGCAGTTCTGGCAAAGATGGACGGGTGAATACATTCCCGAATTGCAGAATCGATAAAAGTGGAATAGTTTTACTAGAATTAAACCAGGAGCATTAGTTCTATTGGTTGACAGAAATGCTCCTCCTGCGCAATGGCTCCTAGCACGAATTATTTTAATGCACCCTGGACAGGACAATGTCACCCGAGTTGTAACAGTCAGGACCAGCAAGGGAGAATTTAAACGTGCTGTAACCGAAATTTGTCTTTTACCATTGGACGAGGATGTCTCCCCGGATCGTAAGGAAAATTTGAAATCCTAGATTCCAACGCTGGGGTGAATGTTTGGAAGAAATATTTCATTATTTAAGGCCGGCCCGACAGCATAAACTTGTATTAACTATGGATGAATTCTTTCTGTTTCCGTCTTCGCGCAATGTGCATTTTTTCATTCCTTTGTTATTAATAAAGCTTGAGTAAAAGTGAACATTTGTGTTTTTTCAGATGCAATGTTTGTCTTGAAATATAGTTAAAATACAGTCCACTGATCAAAATAATGAACAAACATATTGATATTATTTGGAAATTAGACAAATTTTAACGGATATTCATGAAATTTTGTAAGACTGAGAGTAAAATGACCTGACTTAAGCCGCAGCCAGATTGAGCGCAAGAAACTGAGACAAGCTGGTGGCTGATCTTTAACAGCAAAATTAGTTGTTTCAACCATCATGTCTGCTAATCGAAAAACAAAAATGACAGTTTAGTTAAAACAACAACCGATTAGATGTACCAAATTTTAACCAATCGAATTTAGAAAATCAACTAATATTCTGGTTGAAATGGGATCGCGGGTGGTTCCGTGCATAAATGGTGTTCCAATTCAGATTTTATTATCAAAAATGTACCAGATGAACTTAAAGGAGATGGAGTGGATGTTTCTAACATAGATGAGAAGACAATTGTGAAGACGTTAGGAGTAGCTTGGAACCCAAAGGAAGATTGTTTTTCGTTTTGCGTACCATCTTATAATGCTGTTCTACAGCAATCTATTACGCGTCGAAGCATTCTGAGTAGGTGGCACGAATCTCTGATCCGTTAGGAATAATCGGCCCGGTCTTAACAACTGCTAAGTTGTTTCTTCGTGAAATCGCAGCTATTACAGCTGATTGGGATGCTCCTTTACCTGAATTAATTGAAAAACGTTGGAAATCATTCCGCGAAAACTTGTTGAAATTAAATGATTTTAAAATTCCACGTTGGATCCTTTCTACCGCGGCTATCAGAATTGATCTTCATGGGTTTGCCGATTCCTCGAACCAGGCATACGGTGCTTGTTTATATACAAATGTGCTGTATTCGGATGGCACTGTCGCTATGAAACTTATATGTAGCAAATCAAGAATTATTCCGAAACCGTCTAAGAAATTGAAACCTATAACCTATAGCAGTACTAAATTCAAGACCCCTAACTCAAGCCTCAGAACTGCTTCCCACATTATCGAAATGACGGAATGCGTAATGAATTCTTACTCGACTGCATGATTTTTCAGTGCTCGATCGGTTCAGTGCTAGAATTTTCGCCTGAGTTGGCTGCTCGATCAACCTGATTGACAGTGACATTATAAATGTCATTGAATATTCGCTCATTTTATGAATTTGTTAGTGTAAAATTTAGACGACTTAAGCCATTTCATTACACTCCAGCTAGAGGAATGTATGATGCTGACTAAGGTAGGCCGTTTTGTTAATTTCCAGCGAATTTCAACAGTTTATGTTGGAATTCTAAGAAGAACTGGTTATTTACTAGTTCTGTATATCCGAAAAACATGAAGATTTCAATGTGTATAATCAGTTATGTAATGTTTTCATTTAAAAATAAACTGAAAGTCAGCACGAAAACGTGCAAAATCGGGAAAGAAGAAGAAGAAGAAGAAGAAGAAGACAAATTGACAATTCAGTCCGCATCTTCTCACTCAATTCCGACTGATTTCCGAATCAACCGGTTGTAGGCGAAATTCATTCGGAATCGGTTGTTGCACTGGAGTTGGAATTGATTCGGAATTCATTATGATTTCCACATGAAATTCCGAATGAAAATTTCTCGCCGATTCGGAATTGATTCGGAATCCATTCGGATCTGATAATGTGGGTTGCTGCAGTGTTATTATCCCGTTTGACTGACAAGTTTATCTTCTCTACTGAAATGAAATTTGCTACAGTGAACTTATGGAGTGATTCACAAATAGTACTGTATAGTAATTTCCCGGTGAACTACAACTTTTCGTGTCAAACCACGTGCAAGAAGTTCAAAAACTAAGATTTTCGGTGGCACTATATCGAAACACACTCTAATCCTGCGGACATTATCTCTAGAGGTGAACAGCCCGAGATATTGACAAGTAAACAACTTTTGTGGAATAGATCTACCACGGTAAATTTTGAAACAGTTCCAACGCTTTCGGATGAATTATTACCCGATTTGAAGAAAACAGCAGTACTCGCTGTCACCATAAGTTTACGGATGAAATTGTTTGATGACGTTAGTGATTTTGGTAAATTACTGCGATGCATGGCCTACTTGATACGCTTTGCATTGTTTATTGCTTCTAGAAAACAAACGGTGATACTTGGTCCCATACAAGCAAAGGAATTGGCATGCGCTCTAAAGGTGGTTGTTCGTTTGGTGCAAGCTGAATCGTTTTCGAAGGAAATCACATTTTTGAAACAAGGTAAAAACGATAAGCTTCAATTACGGAACTTTCTTCCGTTCATTGACTCTGAGGATGGGATTTTACGAGTTGGTGGGCGCATTAAACACGCGTTAATTCCGTATGACAGTCGCCATCAAATGCTGCTGCCTGCGAAGCATTCAGTAACTGAAAAACTTATTCGTCACTTACACCTAGAAAATTTGCATATTGGATAACGGGGAATTCTCGCGATAGTGAGATAACGATATTGGCTTTTAAGGGCTAAGTCTACGATTAGAAAGGTAATCCGATCCTGCATTACTTGTTTTCGTGCATGCCCGGTTAAAACTACTCAGCTGATGGGTAACTTACCATCGTATCGTGTACAACCATAACCAAAGTTCGCTCGAACAGGAATCGATTTCGCTGGTCCATTTTCGATCAAGTCAACTACACAAGCAAGAAGACCAACGACCACGAAAGGTTACGTATGCCTTTTTGTCTGTATGACCACGAGAGCAATCCACGTGGAATTGGTATCTGATCTTTCCTCAGATGCGTTTTTGGCCGCATTGAGACGTTTTGTTAGTCGACTAGAACTAACATCTATGATTCTTTCGGATAACGCCACAAATTTCGTTGGGACTAATAGAGCACTAGAGAAACTGAGACAACTCTTCGAGAATGAGCAGCATAAACGACAGCTGAACTTGTTCTGCACCACCAAGGGCATTGAATGGTTTTTTATATCACCTCGCAGTCCACACTTTGGTGGAATTTGGGAGGTGGGAGTAAAATCGATAAAGCATCATTTAAAACGTATCGTTGGTACACGCTGTCTTTAATTTGAGGAGCTGTATACAACATTAACTATAATCGAAGCAGTACTAAATTCAAGACCCCTAACTCAAGCCTCAGACGATCCGAATGATCTAACCGTAATTATCCCCGCACATTTTTAATCGGACGAAAAATGCATGCTATTCCAGAACCGTCATATATGAACCTGAAGGAATCAACTTTGTCGAGGTGGCAATTAGTGCAATGTATGCAACAGCAGTTCTGGCAAAGATGGACGGGTGAATACATTCCCGAATTGCAGAATCGATAAAAGTGGAATAGTTTTACTAGAATTAAACCAGGAGCATTAGTTCTATTGGTTGACAGAAATGCTCCTCCTGCGCAATGGCTCCTAGCACGAATTATTTTAATGCACCCTGGACAGGACAATGTCACCCGAGTTGTAACAGTCAGGACCAGCAAGGGAGAATTTAAACGTGCTGTAACCGAAATTTGTCTTTTACCATTGGACGAGGATGTCTCCCCGGATCGTAAGGAAAATTTGAAATCCTAGATTCCAACGCTGGGGTGAATGTTTGGAAGAAATATTTCATTATTTAAGGCCGGCCCGACAGCATAAACTTGTATTAACTATGGATGAATTCTTTCTGTTTCCGTCTTCGCGCAATGTGCATTTTTTCATTCCTTTGTTATTAATAAAGCTTGAGTAAAAGTGAACATTTGTGTTTTTTCAGATGCAATGTTTGTCTTGAAATATAGTTAAAATACAGTCCACTGATCAAAATAATGAACAAACATATTGATATTATTTGGAAATTAGACAAATTTTAACGGATATTCATGAAATTTTGTAAGACTGAGAGTAAAATGACCTGACTTAAGCCGCAGCCAGATTGAGCGCAAGAAACTGAGACAAGCTGGTGGCTGATCTTTAACAGCAAAATTAGTTGTTTCAACCATCATGTCTGCTAATCGAAAAACAAAAATGACAGTTTAGTTAAAACAACAACCGATTAGATGTACCAAATTTTAACCAATCGAATTTAGAAAATCAACTAATATTCTGGTTGAAATGGGATCGCGGGTGGTTCCGTGCATAAATGGTGTTCCAATTCAGATTTTATTATCAAAAATGTACCAGATGAACTTAAAGGAGATGGAGTGGATGTTTCTAACATAGATGAGAAGACAATTGTGAAGACGTTAGGAGTAGCTTGGAACCCAAAGGAAGATTGTTTTTCGTTTTGCGTACCATCTTATAATGCTGTTCTACAGCAATCTATTACGCGTCGAAGCATTCTGAGTAGGTGGCACGAATCTCTGATCCGTTAGGAATAATCGGCCCGGTCTTAACAACTGCTAAGTTGTTTCTTCGTGAAATCGCAGCTATTACAGCTGATTGGGATGCTCCTTTACCTGAATTAATTGAAAAACGTTGGAAATCATTCCGCGAAAACTTGTTGAAATTAAATGATTTTAAAATTCCACGTTGGATCCTTTCTACCGCGGCTATCAGAATTGATCTTCATGGGTTTGCCGATTCCTCGAACCAGGCATACGGTGCTTGTTTATATACAAATGTGCTGTATTCGGATGGCACTGTCGCTATGAAACTTATATGTAGCAAATCAAGAATTATTCCGAAACCGTCTAAGAAATTGAAACCTATAACCTATAGCAGTACTAAATTCAAGACCCCTAACTCAAGCCTCAGAACTGCTTCCCACATTATCGAAATGACGGAATGCGTAATGAATTCTTACTCGACTGCATGATTTTTCAGTGCTCGATCGGTTCAGTGCTAGAATTTTCGCCTGAGTTGGCTGCTCGATCAACCTGATTGACAGTGACATTATAAATGTCATTGAATATTCGCTCATTTTATGAATTTGTTAGTGTAAAATTTAGACGACTTAAGCCATTTCATTACACTCCAGCTAGAGGAATGTATGATGCTGACTAAGGTAGGCCGTTTTGTTAATTTCCAGCGAATTTCAACAGTTTATGTTGGAATTCTAAGAAGAACTGGTTATTTACTAGTTCTGTATATCCGAAAAACATGAAGATTTCAATGTGTATAATCAGTTATGTAATGTTTTCATTTAAAAATAAACTGAAAGTCAGCACGAAAACGTGCAAAATCGGGAAAGAAGAAGAAGAAGAAGAAGAAGAAGACAAATTGACAATTCAGTCCGCATCTTCTCACTCAATTCCGACTGATTTCCGAATCAACCGGTTGTAGGCGAAATTCATTCGGAATCGGTTGTTGCACTGGAGTTGGAATTGATTCGGAATTCATTATGATTTCCACATGAAATTCCGAATGAAAATTTCTCGCCGATTCGGAATTGATTCGGAATCCATTCGGATCTGATAATGTGGGTTGCTGCAGTGTTATTATCCCGTTTGACTGACAAGTTTATCTTCTCTACTGAAATGAAATTTGCTACAGTGAACTTATGGAGTGATTCACAAATAGTACTGTATAGTAATTTCCCGGTGAACTACAACTTTTCGTGTCAAACCACGTGCAAGAAGTTCAAAAACTAAGATTTTCGGTGGCACTATATCGAAACACACTCTAATCCTGCGGACATTATCTCTAGAGGTCAACAGCCCGAGATATTGACAAGTAAACAACTTTTGTGGAATAGATCTACCACGGTAAATTTTGAAACAGTTCCAACGCTTTCGGATGAATTATTACCCGATTTGAAGAAAACAGCAGTACTCGCTGTCACCATAAGTTTACGGATGAAATTGTTTGATGACGTTAGTGATTTTGGTAAATTACTGCGATGCATGGCCTACTTGATACGCTTTGCATTGTTTATTGCTTCTAGAAAACAAACGGTGATACTTGGTCCCATACAAGCAAAGGAATTGGCATGCGCTCTAAAGGTGGTTGTTCGTTTGGTGCAAGCTGAATCGTTTTCGAAGGAAATCACATTTTTGAAACAAGGTAAAAACGAGAAGCTTCAATTACGGAACTTTCTTCCGTTCATTGACTCTGAGGATGGGATTTTACGAGTTGGTGGGCGCATTAAACACGCGTTAATTCCGTATGACAGTCGCCATCAAATGCTGCTGCCTGCGAAGCATTCAGTAACTGAAAAACTTATTCGTCACTTACACCTAGAAAATTTGCATATTGGATAACGGGGAATTCTCGCGATAGTGAGATAACGATATTGGCTTTTAAGGGCTAAGTCTACGATTAGAAAGGTAATCCGATCCTGCATTACTTGTTTTCGTGCATGCCCGGTTAAAACTACTCAGCTGATGGGTAACTTACCATCGTATCGTGTACAACCATAACCAAAGTTCGCTCGAACAGGAATCGATTTCGCTGGTCCATTTTCGATCAAGTCAACTACACAAGCAAGAAGACCAACGACCACGAAAGGTTACGTATGCCTTTTTGTCTGTATGACCACGAGAGCAATCCACGTGGAATTGGTATCTGATCTTTCCTCAGATGCGTTTTTGGCCGCATTGAGACGTTTTGTTAGTCGACTAGAACTAACATCTATGATTCTTTCGGATAACGCCACAAATTTCGTTGGGACTAATAGAGCACTAGAGAAACTGAGACAACTCTTCGAGAATGAGCAGCATAAACGACAGCTGAACTTGTTCTGCACCACCAAGGGCATTGAATGGTTTTTTATATCACCTCGCAGTCCACACTTTGGTGGAATTTGGGAGGTGGGAGTAAAATCGATAAAGCATCATTTAAAACGTATCGTTGGTACACGCTGTCTTTAATTTGAGGAGCTGTATACAACATTAACTATAATCGAAGCAGTACTAAATTCAAGACCCCTAACTCAAGCCTCAGACGATCCGAATGATCTAACCGTAATTATCCCCGCACATTTTTAATCGGACGAAAAATGCATGCTATTCCAGAACCGTCATATATGAACCTGAAGGAATCAACTTTGTCGAGGTGGCAATTAGTGCAATGTATGCAACAGCAGTTCTGGCAAAGATGGACGGGTGAATACATTCCCGAATTGCAGAATCGATAAAAGTGGAATAGTTTTACTAGAATTAAACCAGGAGCATTAGTTCTATTGGTTGACAGAAATGCTCCTCCTGCGCAATGGCTCCTAGCACGAATTATTTTAATGCACCCTGGACAGGACAATGTCACCCGAGTTGTAACAGTCAGGACCAGCAAGGGAGAATTTAAACGTGCTGTAACCGAAATTTGTCTTTTACCATTGGACGAGGATGTCTCCCCGGATCGTAAGGAAAATTTGAAATCCTAGATTCCAACGCTGGGGTGAATGTTTGGAAGAAATATTTCATTATTTAAGGCCGGCCCGACAGCATAAACTTGTATTAACTATGGATGAATTCTTTCTGTTTCCGTCTTCGCGCAATGTGCATTTTTTCATTCCTTTGTTATTAATAAAGCTTGAGTAAAAGTGAACATTTGTGTTTTTTCAGATGCAATGTTTGTCTTGAAATATAGTTAAAATACAGTCCACTGATCAAAATAATGAACAAACATATTGATATTATTTGGAAATTAGACAAATTTTAACGGATATTCATGAAATTTTGTAAGACTGAGAGTTAAATGACCTGACTTAAGCCGCAGCCAGATTGAGCGCAAGAAACTGAGACAAGCTGGTGGCTGATCTTTAACAGGCCAAACGTGGAATTCTTGCAGCAAATCAAATAGACCCTGTCAGAGTACATGCAAGAAATCTACCTAGCTTTCACTCTGGTAGGGTACCTTTGATTTGCTGTGTGTAAACTTCTCGCTTTGATCAGCACATAGCTCGGCTCAGCTTCTCGCGCTTACTCTGTCTGATACTTAATTTTTTGTTTTCTGGTGAATCATATTTTTAAAATGGTTTATGTTGGTTGCACTTTTTAATAACACTAAATCTTTGGATACTTCTCTTTGTTAGTATTTTCTAAATTATATATGATCAATACTTTAGTTATTAAAGCGGTAAAAATTAATTGCCCAAAAATATGCGCCCATCTGTAACAAAGAATGAACAATTCCGCTATTGGTGAGAAAATCTATAATAGGAGCATTTTGATTATAAATTGAATGACTGAATTGACCGCTTTAAATAACGTGCACAAATGTGTCTGCCTCAGATTAGTCAATTTAAAATACTCATTGTTTATAACCATACAACCAATTAGTGTCTGTTTCACTAGGGAACGAAACATGTCGTTAACCCACTGCGATCGATCACTGAAAATATTCCAAATTTCTATGTATCGGTTTTTGACGATACGCTTTGTGTGATGATTCGTTCAATTCACGTGGTCGAAAATTTGCGTGCCTTATTCTTGAACTGAATTTCACCTTAACGCTCTTTCATACCAAACATTTGAGCAAACTTCAATTTTGAGTTAGTTGTGGTTAACTCATACTACTGAAAATTTCATCATAATTTGCTTAACATATGCTCGATTGCATGAAAAACAATTGACATGATATGTTGAATGTGTTGCCGTGTGATGGCGTTGCTGAACTGAAAATTGATTTCGCTCCAAGCTGACTGGGTCTGCCAGTAGCGTATGGGCTCTTGCGTTCGAGTTTTCATACAATGGTAACTCATGCGTGCAAGGTCGTACGCAATGATGATTTTTAACGGATTTTCACTTGTATGCTTTACGCAGTTTTTGAAAAAGTTTGCAATAGCTTGGTTGTCTGTTCTCTGTGGCGAATGTAAGGAGAAGTGATACAAACCGATGACTTGATCTGACAGGCTTGCTTGATCAAATGTAATTCCCTTGTTTACAGAAAAGTTTAGGAAATTAATGAATTAAACAACAGTTCTTTAATGCTAAGGACATGTTCAGGAGTGTTCTAGTTCTAGATGCAGAATTTATGTCAGTTTTAGAATTTAAATCTAAAGAATTATAACAAAATAAATTGGCCATCTCAGCAATGTTTTATCTGTGTTTCAAATATAGAAAAAATAGAACGGCTGCGTATACCAGTTTTAAATTTGACAGTAGAACTGTTCGAATAAATAAAACTAAAACGGCTTGCTTAACGCTAGAAAATAATTGCATACAAGCTACACTTTGACACAGATTTAGCGTAAATGTATCAAATTTCTTGTTCACTTAAGCATTATAGTGCTAAATATAATTGCATACATTTCGGCATCTGATATAATTTAGTCGTATAAACAACAAATACCAATTATGGTGAACAGTCTATTTCCTTGGTTCTTGTGATCGATATTTTTCGAATTTCTGAACTAGACTAAAACATTACGGCTCTTGTACAATTCTTTATCAATGATTATGAAGACTGATTGAACTGTTTTTTTTTGAAATTGTTTATCCATTATGCAATTTGCAATAAGGTCTGACTAATTGTATCGGACTGGACCCCATATATTTTATATGAAGACATATTATAATGAAGGGTAAATCCGGGTGTGATGGCGTAACTTGTTAAAAACTACAAGGATCAGCCCCAATGGGGTTGTTCAAGCCATTGATGTGGAACAAGGCAACCAAAATTTCTAATTATCAACATTTTCAATCAAACAGTTCAATCAATTATCAAACTTGTGAACCCTTAATTGCACGAGAGTCTGATTAGATTAATCTTCATTAAGAATATAGACTATGTTTTGATTTGAATTTGATTTGTAGCCGACGAAATTACATCAAAATCCCAAATGTATGCAATTTTATCTTTGTACATACTTACGATACGGACTTCGATATTTATACCGGTGACAGACATGTGATTCCCGTACAATGATTTCTGTACAACGCTGTACGCGTACAACGATGAGGTGACAGACATGTTTTGCGCACAGAATGAATATACAGTGAAACGAAACAACTCAAAACTTAGCTTAATGCTCCGATGATCGATAATATAGAAACCAAAAATTGTTGCGGTTTGATGTGTATTCCTTGTATTTGATTTATGACATATGTAATCAATGTCTCTCTGAATTATTAAACTAGCTTTATGTGTGAGTGTTCATCGGATGACAGTTTCACTCATATCACATTTTATGGTTTGAAGGTACATTTATGACACGTTTGTTCTGGGATACTGGATTTTTCCTCCATTGTTTAAATGTAATTAGCATTAGGGAAAATTCGATGTCCATAATTTTGATGTTCTACCGTAACAAAATAAAAATGGCGGAAATAAGAAAGGCTTGTAGAACTAATTTTCGGAACATTAGCACTATGGTTCATGCAACGAAGCTGAGTTCTTCCAAAAAGGTGATGAATCACCAAATTGTTAATTTGTTAATCTTGCAAAATCCACATAAATTTCGAGGTGTTCAGGCATAATTATCTATTTTTTATAAGAGCGCGTAAACTTTTAGCATTGAGCCTCATAATAGTAACTAAATCTAAGGTAGTTTTAGTTTTTAATTATCAGAAACGGCATGGCACACACATTTTCAAGAAAAATGCTATCAACGTAACAGTTTATTCATACGAAATTTTCATAAAAAGGATTATGTTTATCATAAAACTGATTTTAAAACCTTCTTAAATTTTAAATCATTCCGAAATAGATATGACATAGGTTTGATGCTTCATTTTGCTTCATATCTAAAAAAAATAGTCTAGTAGGCTGGTGTATAATCTCATAATAGTTTTATTAGGAGTTTGAGGAGTTTAAAGTTGTTATGCTATATTTATGAAGTAACACTGAAAACTACTACAAGTATTTATTAAATTGAATTTGTTACTTGGTACGTGTTCTGCTTCAATTCACCCACACTGAAAGACATGATTCACTGTTCTCTATTCATACCCGAAATAAGACTCTTTCTAAATAATTTAAAAACTAGTTTTCTTTCTATCCAACGGCATATTGATATAAGACAAAGTAATTAGAAGATTTAGAGTTTCCAAAAGTGAACCAATATGAGGAATAAAATTACCATATGTACATTCAAAACATAAATCATTATGTTTTTAAATTCATTTTAACAATAATTTTACTTGTTATTGAATAGAAAACAATTACTTAATAGTGCTGATTTTATGTACAAATATGAATGTAATGTTTTCCTTGTTTCTATTTCAAAACCTCACCAAATTCATGAAGATTTCTTGGTTTGACTGCTTTTTGAAAATATGCTACAACGTTGATAAAGTATATAAGTTTTATGTTGCTTGTTAGCATTTTACAGATTTTTTTTTCAAAATAAAACGAAGGTTGCTTATTGTTCGATACTCAGAAGAAGGAAATATTGTTTCGTGAGTTCACCATCGCTCGCCAATGGCGCTGGTAGCAGTAAACAGGGGTGTGATTTTGCACAGTACAACGATAAATGACCGTAGTACGGAAATCACCGTTGTATCATGATGCTCGCCTGATACTACCGTGATTCAGGGTGACAGACATGTGATTTCATGGTGTACAGTGATACCGATACCACATGTCTGTCATAAGCATTAAGCTTCTCTTCGTCAAGCTTGTGTTCAAGTTGGGAATGCACGTAGTTATTTTCATAGCGTTTAGTTTCTCCACCATTACTACCAGTCTGCGATTTGGATTGAAACGATAAACTTTCTCTTACTATTAATCGAGTTCATCTTATATAAAATAGAAATAAATCTTAAGCACTCAAAATTTACAATGGGATAGTTGCAACTTTGTTAGGCGACACGACACGACACACGACACACGACATAATATGGAATTTCATCCAAACTCGCATGACACAAGATCAGAGCATACCAAGTAGAGATGGTCGGGTATAGAAATCCTTATACCCGAACCCGACCCGTACCCGAGTGATCAGCAAAAAAAATTACCCGTACCCGACCCGTACCCGATTAAAAATTTAAAAAATTACCCGTACCCGACCCGTACCCGATCAATAATACAAAAAAATTACCCGTACCCGACCCGTACCCGAAAAAAAATAAAAAATTTTACCCGTACCCGACCCGTACCCGATTAAAAATTACCTGTACCCGTACCCGACCCGAATGAGTAGTAAAAATTTTACCAAAATTCAGTATGGAAAAAATAAAGTGTTTTAGATATCGAGCCGTATCAGGCTCTAGTTGGTAAGAAAAATACATTAAAATGCTTGTTTACTTTTAAACATATAAATACAATGTGAAGCATGAATAATGTAATGTAACTTTTTTTTAAACATGCAAACCATTTTCGTTCAGCGGAAGGATACAACTAAGTTTCTGTCAAATCAGAAGTGACATTGAGGTTACCAATGTCGAAATAACCGCTAGTTCAAAAATAAATGTTAGATGGCGGACCCTGTAGATTTTCAATGTCTTTGGTACTTTATACTCATTTACAAATGTGAACAAAAGGGAGTAATATCAACTCAAATTTTTCGAAAAGTATATTTACCCAAAATGTCGTAATACCCGTTGTATTCAATTTTGGGTAGGTATGGTTTTTACGAAACAGTGCGACTTTTGATCCAATTCTTTAGAACCACAAGTAAGCGTGCTCATTATCTTGACACACAAATAAAAATTCACATTCGATTCACTTGAAAAATGACGTAAAATAGTTCCAAATGTCAAATTGAATATTACACGTGACGAAAATGAATGTTATGCGAACATCCCCTAAAATGAATAGTGTGTTATCAGTTCGTTTACGTGAATTGACCAAAGAATCAAACAATGTACGTGTATTCCCGGTGTGAAAAATTCGATTTTGAACATGGTGAACAGTGAGTCCTTCAAGTGTAAGTAGTTTGAACATTCGTAGGAAATTTTTTTGGTTGCAATTTTTTACTACAAAGCAAAATGAATTATGATTTTGATTTAAATTAATCTGTCAACTATGCCCGTTTTGTAGCCTCACAAACCCACACCCACGATGTTATCGGTAGCTGGTGGTTTTTACAGCCATTGAACCGGTGGAACCCTCAACGAGTGAACACGGTGAAAATTTGAGTATTTCGCGAGAAAAGATTTTCACCCTTACTTTTGCGACTCCACGTTGTCACGCATCGAGATTTTCACTTGTTGTCCAGTGAAAAGAAACGAAAATTAACTAGCAATATAGCCCAACTTGCTGTGCCATCAATCGGTGTCATTTCAAGTGAGGTGACACCACCCAGAAGTGCAGAATAAGAAGAACTTCTATGCAGATTTTCTGAATTAAATGTTCATGTTTTTATGGTAAGAATCCTAATGATTTTTATGAAAATTTTGAAAATCTCCAACCAATATTTAAAATAACAGTTTTCTGGTATCTGAATGTGATATGAGTACAACACTACATTTTATATACTGCCCATCCTTGCATATCAGTCCCATATGGAAAATCGGCATGTTGAGAAAAAGACGATCAAAAGTTTATTTCCGATTTTTTTATTTATTGTGCTCCCTAATGCTGGTCCCGGGTTGGCGGTTCAATGCATAGGACGCTGGTCTTACAAGCCAGCTGTCGTATGTTCGAGTTCCGACCTGGAAGGATTCTTAGTGTCAGTAGGATCCATAGTACTAGCCATGCAATGATTCTGTACGGTAAGAATAGGCTGCGAAGTCTGTTGAAACAGAAAGGCCAAATTCCACGAAAGGAATGTAATGCCAAGACTTTACTTTGCTCCCTAATGCTAAATCTTGGTATTATTACATGGAATATCGGTAATACACCTTTGCTGTTCCAATATTGCAACAAATGAAATTATTGAAATTTTGCACTGAATGGGACTGATATGCGGGTACTTTAGCATATGGGACACAAAAATGAGTTGATATTTTTTTATATTTTACTGAACAAACCCTCAACTTTAATTGCAATTTCTGAGAGTATATTGAGGAAAGACTCCATTCCTCAAGCTAACTCAAAATTGGCGAAAATCGATATGAGACTGATATGCGAGTATGGGCAGTATATGAATCAAATATTTTTTACTGGATTGTGCATTAAACAGCTTTAAAATGGCAGTCCATCAAAACCTACGTGAAAAGTAGATTCCGACTGCAACATCATAGAGCTAAGGCAGTGTGTCTTATTAAATATGTTATAAACAAAGTAGGGCGGGAAATATTCACATACCTTTTCACGTAACTATGATTGATACTTTTTTTAAATGAAGAAAAAATGAAAAAGATGCCAGTTGACAGGTCTGGTCCTAGGCGCGAATGTCAAAACCCCTTGAATCAAATTGATTATTTTTCGGAAGAACTGTTTTGCAATGAAAAAATCTCGTCAACGTGTAAACATATTTCTGTGAAGTACAAATGGTCGGGTAATCGATCCGAAAAAACAATTTACCCGTACCCGACCCGTACCCGAGTGAGCGGTAAATTTTTTTACCCGTACCCGACCCGTACCCGAGTGAGCAGTAAAATTTTTTACCCGTACCCGACCCGTACCCGATTGAAAATAAAAATTTTTACCCGTACCCGACCAAAAACCCGTCGGGTACGGGTACGGGTCGGGTTTCGGATAAAATACCCGATACCCGACCATCTCTAATACCAAGCTTCAAATCGTGTTATAGCGCTTTGTGTCTTGCTGTCTAGCAACAATCTAACTATGGCATGCTACACGTAGGATTGAAAAGTTAGCTATAATTTCGCTTGTATTTATGGATTCGCGTGCTTCCAAAAGCTTCGCTTTTGTTTTCGATTACTCCTTCAAACCCGTCGTCTACATTGGGGAAATCCGGTATGCTGAAGATTTTCAGCAGACAAAATAGGACACTGCTAGCTATTAATCAACATTTCAATGATATATAATTGAAAATACATGGCTATGAATATTCAAATCAACACGTAGAAATATTTCCAATCAATTGGTGAAATAATATTACTGATTGAAACTAAACTGACTGTGTTCGAAAGCTTGTATTTACTCTTGAAATTCTGTATAGAAAAACAAAGATGCGTTCCACATCACAATATTTTAAGATTCACAAGTAAAAAATGAATTAATAATGGTGTAGCCATTAAAATTCCTAGACTTGATGTATTTTATTTCCATGAAATCCAGAAAATTTGTGTTCCGATCTATAATATATAAGGTGGTTGAAAAACCTTCATTCCCCTACATAGTGTAAATGGGGGTGTAATTTGGGTGCTTTTATTAATAAAATAACACATTTGAACGTGTTGAAGGAATTTGAAAACACGGAGACTTAAAAAATATAACCGTTCAAACAACGGTGTGATGTGTTGACGTGAATAGAACAAAAAGGGACTCTATTAATGAGATGACTATTGGTACAATAGCCCTACCTATTACACAAGCAATGTATAATTGGAATATAATGGTCAACCACTATCGATCATATAGCATTGTTTTCCAGGAGTACGTTGCGTATTTATACAAAGAGAGATAGCTACTGTTGGAATGTGGATTATGCACAGAAGGCTTGCGTTCCCCGGTTTCTTTCTGCACCACCAGTTACTCCTTGTAGTGAGACATCTACCGCGGATGAAAAGTATCGAAGATCAGAGAAAGGATAAAAGAAACGATTCGATGAATGTAAATTTATTAGTGACATCTCTAACATACGAATTTTATCATTTATGTGCATGATGAATTTCTTAAGATTTATATATTGTAAATCCCATCGCAACTACCTTTTAGTTGCAACACAAAAATTAATAAAGCTAAACGAAATGCAGTCAAAACTGCAAAACAAACAAGATTAGAAATAACATTAATCACATACAAAATACTATAGCAGAAAGCTCACAACATTGAAAAAAATTGAATGAAATTAATGAAAATGAAATGAAATCGTCTTCCGAAGACAAAATTTGTCAGTTCTGCATCAAGTGAAGTTCATGCATTAGTGGCTGGCCATATATGGATTTTTTCCGGATTTGAGGAAACTAAAAGAAACATTTAAAAATTTGTTTTAATCCACCTAGTGGTGTAATGATGCTTTTCTCATATCAATCATATTTTCATTTGAAATATTGTGTAATTCTTAAGAAAATGAGGCTATGAGGCTTCACAAGCGAATGGAAGCGAAACCTTAGCGTCTGAGGCTTTAAACTATACACAAGGTCTGTTTTGGCTGCTCTGCTGGTTGAAGGTGACTGCTCGCCTCGTCTGAGACTACTTCAAAACCGTCGACCGAGTGCGAAAAAGGCAAGCAATCGTATTGAGTTTTCTTCATTGTTTTCAAAAGTTTGAAAAACTACAAGGATCAGCTCCATGGGATTGTTCGAGCTATTGATGTGGAACAAGGCAACCAAAATTTCTAATGAGCTACAATCAAACAGTTCAATCAATCGTCACACTTTTGAATCCGCAATTGCACGAGAGTCTACCTAGATTAATCTTGATTAGAAACCAACAATGAACATTGTTTGTTTTATAGCCGACGAAATTACGCCAATATCCCAAATGTATGCAATTATATCTTTGTACATACCTGCGATATTTTGATATTAAAGCTTCTCTTAGCCAAGATTGTGTTCAAGTTTTGTAAGCAAGAAGCTATTTTTATTGCGTTAAGTTTCTCTACTATTCTTCGATTTCGGTTGAAGCGATAAACTTTTTCTCATTATCAATCGAGTTCATCTTATATAAATTAGAAAATAATCTTAAACACTCAAAATTTACCCTCGAGTAGATGCCAATTTCTCAGGCGAAACGACATTACATGGAATTTCATCCGAGCTTGCATGACACAAGATCAGAGCATACCAATTAAAGCTTCAAATCGTTTTATGGCACTTTTTGTTTTGCTGTCTAGCAACAACCTAACTCTAGCATGATACGCGTAGGACTGAAACGTTAGCTATAGTGATGGGCGAGCGCTCACGAGCCGTTTATTTGAACCGACTCGTAGCAATGAGCGAACGAACCACGGCTCTTCAAAATTGAACCGCGGCTCTCAAGCAGAGTTGCCATTTTAAAATCTGCGTTTCAACTTGGAAAATCTGTGTGCCTGTGTACGCCCAAATTTGTTTGCGTTGTGGTTAAACGATGATGTTTTCTAATGAAGCTGTCAAAAATACATAGGAACATTTATTCAGCAGTGAATTTTCAAAGAATTCTGTCGCAATAGGAGAAGAAAAATAGTTTTTTTCCAAATGGAATTTCAACTTATTTATTTCAATATCCCGGTTCCTCGCACACGGACACCTCCAGTTGTGAAACACAATTTTAGATCGCACATACCGCTTATGCATTTCCGTGGCTCTCACACTCACTCTCTCGAATCGTTTCTCCACATTGACGTTTATTGAAAAAGAGCCAATGAGCCGTTCAATTGAACCGACTCTTACGAGAGAGCGTTCGGTTCAGAGCCGCTCATTGAAATGAGCCGTATTGCCCATCACTAGTTAGCTATAATTTTGCTTCTATTTATAGATTCGTGTGCTTCCAACAGCTTCGCTTTTGCATCGATTGACCAATCAGAGCGATGCTTTCTCTTTGATATATCGCTTACTCCTTCAAAACCGTCGTCTATGGCAGGGAAATCCGATATGCCGGAGATTTTTAGCAGACAATTTTGTTGCTACTGTATTATCCCAAATCTCATCCCATCCCATCCCATATATCATACATAGGATAATTTCGTTTGGAAAAGATTTTTGATAGTGATTGGGCATTTCCAAACATCTTCAACACCAAATATGATGGTATGATGATATCTGCTCATTTGGGTCAAATTTGGGAACCCCTGGGTTATAATGGGTTAAGTGACACTCTAGTAGTTTCTAACACTCTACATCCTGTAATTCCGGGACCGGATAAAATTCAATAGCAGCCTGAGGGGCCATAAGATCTTCCATTGAAATCTAAGTTTGTGAAAATCAGTTCAGCTATTGCGGAGAAAATTGAGTGACATTATTTCTCACATACACACACTGGGCCCTCCAGCTCTCGGATGCAAAATCGGTTTTCACAGTGATTACATAACCTTTATATATGAGAAAGACAAAAAGGGGAAAAAGCAGAGAAGCTACCATTTGATAAACAGCCAAAATCAATTGAAAAGATGAATTCAGATTGGTTGAATAATGATAATTTGAAAAAAAAATTATCGCTCAACTATCATCAATAGTCAGTCAGTTAAGCACTATAAATGAGGTGAATGAATCGGAATCATCTTTCTTACTTAAACCATCAAATGAATCAAATACACTTGTATCAAGTACACAACAATCTTGCTGTGGATTTGGTTTGATATTATTTCGAGGATTTGGAGAATCTGACAAAATACAGGGTGAATCACGAAATTGCAGTTACATTTCAAAATGGACTGCTAGCATAAAATATTATACGATCAATAGAAAAAAAATGATGTACTAAAGCTTCCATTGCGATTTTACGCCAGTATAGTTTGGACTGCAATCTGAGCTTGTTAAAATTGTGACGGTATGCACAACTATTCTGGAAGCGAGTGTAACCATATTACAAATGTTAAACAATAATCATTTCACTGTAGCGTTTATCAACAGAAACATACGTGAATTCATTTGCTACGATCCGATGAAAATTTTCTCATTAGGAGAAATGCACATAATAAATTCAAATACATTCATTTTTTTACAAAATAGTAGATAGGAACTTAAAATAGTAAGATATCATAGTTTATTGATAGTTTTACTCCGGTTGCAGAAGAGTGTAACTTACACTCAGACTATTCAAATTGTGGTATTCATGTATTAAATAACATTTTAGTAGAAACTACAACTGAAAATATTTATGATGCTGGTTTTAATTCACAATTAACAAGAAAACAGTTCTTGCAATAGAAAATTAAACATTCTGAGAATCATTTTCTTCACGTTTACTGCACTTATGTTCTACGTTTTGAATATTGCACCGAGGTGCTATATGCTTTCTGATGGCTTGAACGAAAACGAGTGACGACTGACTTGCCGCCCCAGAATTTAAAATTTAGGGGTTTTTGGTTACAATGGAAATGGCAGTTCAATTTTAACAGTTTCAAGGACCGATGAGCCGAATGCGAAACGCGAAGAAAATGTAATTAAATATGTGCTTTTCGCTCGAACCGCATACTTTGTAGTCAAAAACCTCTAAATGTTCACAATCTGAAGATGTTAAAAACATGTGTCCTGGATGTGGAAGTGTAGCAGAGTATGCCGGTTTTATTTTAGCGCTAAATCGGTGTAGGTAGCAGTGACTATATTCGTTCCAATTTGGGTGTAATCAAGGCATCCTTTTCTTCCTTACACCGGTGTAGTGCCACCGTTAAAAACGAAAATGCCATAAGGCATCCTTTTTGTGTACCTCCAAAAACGAAAATGCCTTTAATTTCTTCATCGTAGTGAAGATATTCTGATCGATAATTTGTGGAGAAGTATGGTAAAAGGTACTGGATGAATATTTTGATAATAATATAAAAGATTATACTGGTAATTTCTCTTCGTTGTTTTGATCTTTGCAGAAATGAGTCTGACACAAGCATTATGGCTCCCCAGCAGAGAGCTGGTGCTTTCAGCCATACCTGAAACTTGAGCACTGAAATATGATCTGAAGCCAGACGTCAAACATGAATAGAACTAGCTAAACATTCTATCATAGAAGAAGCCGATTACCCACTAAATCTTTGCAAATAAGTTTGAAAAAAAGTAAACCAAATTGCAAATCGGTTTACAATCAATTTACAAGAGGTTGAACATTAGCCACTAGTCTACACACTAAATCATAGCCGAGCTTCCGAGAAATTTTGCTGAAATGTAGAAATAGTTACATAGCGTTTTACTAAAATTTCAGTAATTATGCTGTAATTAATTAACTCTTTGGGATTCATTGCTTAATACTGCATTTACAGCAAACGATGTTTTACTGAATTAGTTACAGCAAATCATTTTACTGAGACAAAATACGAAAACTTGGTGTGTAGTATTAACTAAAATTTTCAGATAAAATCGACCGTTGATGTATGTTATACCGTATGTCTATAACGATTGGAAAAACTGAATGTCAGTATTATTTTCTATCAGATTATAACTGATAAAATCGGATCGGATTGTATCAAATGAAAACAATATCATACTCATTGAAACAGCACTCGCTTAATTTATTTAAATTGTTTTAAATAGAGTGGTTCAATTTCACTCTGCCAGAACTAACGGAACAATATAATTCTCACCAATACCATTAAAAACTATGTATTAATTAAAATCCTTTCAAAACTTTTGTCCCGTTGCATCTGATGGTCCAAAGCCCATTCGAAGAGAAGCATTTTTGATTACTATTATCAGTAATAATATAATATAAACAATTAATTTTACTCGGCAATTTATCATCTTAGGAAAAGGACCCTTGTTGCAAAACTCAAAACATGATTTTTGCGTTGTTCTTGAGCGAAAATTCAAAAGAGAGTGTAATATAAACTGTTGTATTTTGCCTTTCTCATACAGAAAGGTTATGGAATCAATGTGAAAATCGATTTTTGAACCGAGGCCCGGAGGGCCGAGTGTTATATACCATTCGACTCAGTTTGTCGAGTATGCTAAATATCTGTATGTGCATGTGGATTTGTGTATGTAACATTTTTTTTACAATCACTTTTCTCGTAGATGACTGAACCGATTTTCATGAACTCAAATTCAAAAGAAAGGTCTTGTAGTCCCATATAAAGTTTCTGAATCGAGTGAGACTTTCGGTTCTGGAATTTCAAGGGTCCTAAAAATGAGAATACCTGCATTAACTTTGTTCAGAGATTGCTGAACCGATTTTCACAAACCTAGATTTAAATAAAAGGTATGTCTTAAATAAAGTTTCTAAATTTTATTTAGTTGCGATATTCGGTTCCGAAATTACAGGGTGTAAAAATTAAAATTTTAAATCATTTTTCTTACAGATGGCGAGACCGATTTTAACAAACTTAGGTTTAAATCTCATGGTCGCATACAAAACTCCCGAATTTCATCCGGATCCGATTTTCGGAATTACAGAATGAAGAGTGTTGAAAATTTCAAACAGAGATAATACAATTGCGGGTGGGTAATTTCAGAGACATAGCTGGAAGACGTGATCGTTTGCTTGATTGTGTGAATTCTGCAACTTTTACTGCTTCTATTTCAGAATCGTAACGGTGCATCTATTGTATAGTAAAGTATGACTTAATAATATTCCAATGGTTTTTAGAACCGATTCGTTAAGTTTATCCGATGTTTACAACTGTTAAATACTTTTTTCTACTATTTATTTATCTACACCAGCACCTGAATTCAGGAACTGGAGCTGGATTGAAGAACTTCGGAACCTGAGACGAGCTCCGAATTCAGTAACAATATTCAGGTTCGAATCCAAATCAAGAATTCAGTACATTAATTTAGTTCTAGAATTCTGGAACTGAACTCATTCCCCGAATCCAGGTTCCGAATTCAATTCTAGAACTGAATTCTGAACTTGACTTTCGAGTCTGAATTATTGAATATATTGACTTCTGAAGCAATCGCTTTCAAAACAGATAGGTATGAAAATGAAAGCTTGTTTTCAGATGTTTACTAGTTCTTATGAAAAAATCACCAAATTCGGATATGAGTTGAAGTAATGCGTAAATATTAATAATTATTAATTAAACTTTCTCATTGGTAAACAGAATATTACTAACGTCATCTATTCAATTGTTCGGTATATTACCTCAGAGAACACTCATACTAGCATACAATACCTCAACGAAAATAAGTATGATTTGATTTTTCTTTTCTTGTCAAATTTCCTACTGATACTGATATAGATTACCAGCAAGCGGGGCTTGATAATACTATATCGATTTTGATTGGTTCTTTTCGGCAAGCATTAACTGAGATGAGAATGAGAATACTTTAACGAAGCGAATAGTTTCATTTCCATTTTCTCAGTTTCCAATTGAAAAAAAAACACAGTCGTTTAAATGCAAACAAACTACAAGCTTAAAATGAATAAAATTAGTTTTATAAAAATAATAAAATTTTTATTAATCATTTTTAAAAATAAATACAATTTATTGGGTCTAAACTTCATATAAATAAAAAAAATATACTTTACAGTTTTCGAAAGTAAAAAAATATTCTATTGAAATTATTCTATATATATAGTTAGTATATAATACAGTTGATAGTTATTACAACACGCTCAATAAAATATTTTACTATTTAAATAATGTTAATAACAAAATGTCTGTTCAATGTTTTTTGGCAAAACTATATACTCGAAAATCGAACGTAAAGAACAATTTACTATAATTCTTTCAAAAGTTTAGAGAGCATAACTATCGTACATATCAAGACGCTAACAAAATCCTGGATTCGTGTGTTCGATGACACATCGTTTGCAGTATTTCTTTACCGCTCGATATCCTTCGATCGAAATCTGACAATCCTGAATATTGAGCTGCTGTAGTCCCCGACAATAATAGGCAATACATTGAATCCCCCGGTCAGTTATCATATCACAGTTGCGTAAACTGAGCTTTTTCAGATTTGGACAGCTTTCAGCTAGCGCCCGCAGTCCAGCATCACTGACGTCACACTTGCCGATATCAAGGGCGCGCAACCGAGGACATGATCGAGCGAGTACGTTGATGGAATCATCACTTACTGCCTCACAGCCACGTGCATTTAGATAACGCATCTTGTAGCACCGTCGTGCGATCACTTTCAGACCAGCGTCTGAAACTTGATCACATTTGGCCACCGAAAGGTAGCGCAGCGTAGCACCCAATTTGGCCAGCTCGTACAGACCGAAGTCCGTAATGCTGGTGCAATCCGATACGCTCAGCTCCCGTAAAGCTATGCAGAAATTAGGGATAAATTTTAGGCCAGCATCTGAGAATAAAGGAAAAAGGTATAATTCACCTGATATTTGTTTACATTTGTCAATAATTTACCTGTTACTTGAACACATCGTCTTAAATAGAGATAAACCAACAGAGGACAATTCTTGGCTATTATTTTGAGCCCCGAGTCCGAAATCGAAGCACAATCAGTAAGATCTAGATACTGTAGTAGCAATCGACGTGGAGGTTCAAGGCCCGGATTGACATTAATGCAAGTAATGTGAGCGCATCCTGAAAAAGGTGAATGTGTCGAAAAAATATCATAGAAGAACAAATTTCTTTACTAACCGGTTATATCAAGATGTTGCAAGTTCGTACATTTGGTAACCAAATCGAACAAAGCTTGATTTGTAATGGTCACACTGTTTTGAACCTGCAAGTGGGTAATTTCAGGACATCTCCGCGACAATAGTTGCAGCCCTTTGTCTCCTAGTCTACAGCCGTCACTTAGTAGCACTCGTTCCACGCCAGGACACGCACCATTTCGAGTTTGTCCACAAAGTCTCCTTAAGATTGTTTTGATTGCTCTATCTCCGCTGTTATTTTCTCCTGAAAACGACAAAAAAACTCGATTAATGAATCCTTCTGCAACTACAAAAGCTGCGAATATTGACCGTTCATACCTTTAATCTTGATAATTTTCCAAAGTGCAGGATTCCAGATAACTGTTTCGAATCGTTTACAAACACGCGCTATATTGCACAGTTCGCGGCTATCGAGCCATTCGAATACCTTCGCCATTAAATCGTCTGAGAGTCTGTCGAACAGTGGCCCAGAGCGGTACAAAATACTGCTGCTACCATTGAGTAAATCACTGTCACCAAGGCTACCATTGATGAGCTGATTACTGCTGTTCAGGCTGCCTGTGCCGTTGGCCGTTGATAAGCTACTACTGGGCGCTGCTGTGTTCCACGAAGCCGGAATAGATGACTGCTGTTGACCGGATGGTGACGGAGATACTAGCGTGTGGTAGCCTTGGTCCAAGCTCGGAGAAAAGCGACCGTATCGCGAAAGGCCATCATTGAAGTGTTGTGACTTGGTTAGATGTATTCTGGAATGGAAATGTGTTTCCGGTTAAAATCGGGATAAAATAAATTAATATTAATGGCAGTAATGAAAATATGTTTAAAGAGAAATCAATAAATGATTCACTATTTCGGAGATATTTATATAATTTTAACCTAGTTGCGATCGTTCGCTGGATTTCGGGAACATGTTTTTATGCTC
Organism: Malaya genurostris; assembly: GCF_030247185.1. Classification (NCBI taxonomy): domain Eukaryota; kingdom Metazoa; phylum Arthropoda; class Insecta; order Diptera; family Culicidae; genus Malaya; species Malaya genurostris. The sequence continues at coordinate 115,663,891 of NC_080571.1, read as the reverse complement.
CGACAGAACTAACATTTATTTGATATCACAGATAAAAATATTTTGTAAATTTACATCTATTTTCATGAACATATTTGGAACAGGCAATTAAACATAAAATTATTTCACAATTCTGTACGTTTCAATACAATTTAATCACAAAACTGAGCGTTAATTGAAAGATACAGTTCTATTCATTTAAAATTCAATGCAATTCAATTTATTTTGGCATCGATGATGGGTTTCAATGAAATATTCGATTCAACCCATGTCTATTCCTTGTCAATACTGATTTACATGTCGTGTAAATTTCATTATTTCTTTCTGTGATGGTATACTGGTTTTGCGAGATAGTATCCGAACTCTTAAATGAATGTTTAGGTGGATGAGGTATAAGGTAGTATTGCTCGAATTTGGCAAGAATCGATAGTTCAATATTATATTAATTATATTATATTATCATATTACTTTTTATCATTCAGTAAAAACCATTCAAGCGAAGAGGTTGTGTTTCGATTGTACTGGCTCGTGAGTTAACGGCTGCTACCGAGACAATTCTAAGCTTCAGGTAGTTAAACTGCCCATAGCAAACGCAATATTCGGGGCGTTTCCCGACTGGAAAGCTAGCAACGAAGGCCATCCCGTTCATACGCACAGAGGTGTAGAGACACAGAGGTGCCATCGCATAAAGGTACGAAGACGAAGGGGTGCAAAGGCACAGCGGTGCTAAAGCAACCCAGTGCTGATCTACCAGGTACCAGAATTTGTACGCTGCGTAGGATCAAAAGAGACGGCATATATCGCGAGGTGCTACACTGCAAGCATCGCATTTGATCGCCACCAAGAGCAAAAGCACTGTACCTGGGGTCAAGTACAGGCAGCACAGCAAGTGCAGTGGTGTCCACAACGACGGCAGAGCAACTGAGATAGCAGTAAACGACAGAAGACTACCAATTGGAAACAGCAGAAGACTGCCAATTGGAAATCGTTGGAAGAGCTTCACGTCGTTCTTCACGATAAAGGAACAGAGACATCAGCTACAAGGTAGATTTAATTTAATTTATTTTTTATTTCTTATATCTGAAATTTTACTAAACATAAGTTTTTATTTTGGTATTATTAATTTACAAAAAATTTAATGTAATGGATGATCTCATGGAAGATCATCCGAATCCGATTCCGGATACTAGTAAGAGTTTAAATACTCCGAGGGCTAAACATTATCCACAGGGTACCTCTGGGCCATGGATAGTCTATCTTCGAAAAAAAGAAAAGATTTTAAACTTGATGCAAATTACAAAGGATTTGTCATCACATTTCTCTGAAGTTAAAGAAATCTGTAAGGTTAATAGAGATAAAATTCGAGTTGTTGTTAACGACTTGAAACAGGCAAACGATATTGTAACCTGTAAATTATTTGCTATTGAATATCGAGTTTACATTCCATCGAAGGAGGTAGAAATTGACGGTGTTGTGACTGAAGAAAGTCTGACAGCAGATGATTTACTTAAAAATGGAGTTGGCCGTTTTAAAAACTCCATGCTTGAGGGAGTTAAGATACTCGAATGCAAACAATTGTACTCAGCATCTATTGTCGATGGAAAAAAGTCTTATCGTCCCTCAGATTCGTTTCGCGTAACATTTGCCGGATCTGCATTGCCTAGCCATGTCTATATCGATAAAATTCGTCTTCCTGTTCGGCTTTTCGTACCGCATGTTATGAATTGCACGAACTGTAAAAAATTCGGACATACAGCTACTTACTGTAGTAATAAGTCCAAATGTATCAAATGTCAAGGGCCTCATAAGGATAATCTTTGCGATGAAGATGTTGAAAAATGTGTTTATTGTGGGGAAAGTGCTCATGATGATCTTTCAGTGTGCGCTGCATTTAAGCTGCGTAAAGACAAAATGAAGCTTTCTTTAAAAGCATGGTCTAAGCGCACATATGCAGAAATGCTCAAAACGGTCATACATGTCTCCCCTTTGGAAACCGAAAACGGTTTTTCAAATCTTGCGGAGCCAGAGGAATCTGACTCTGACGGAAATAGTGAAGATACCTCGTTTGTCACTCCTCAAGGGTCTGTTAAGAGGAGATTACCAAACCATAAAATACCAAAAAAGACACCTAAAATTACACCTTCAAAAAAAGATCCCCGTGTTAAAGCTAAAAAGCCAAATTTAAAACCAAAAACTGTGCCTCCTGGTTTGTCAAATTCACAAACCAATCCAGGAACTAGCTCAAGAAAAGACAATAATCCAGTGGGCTCCATTTTACATTCACCAACAGGATTACTGAAATTTTCGGAAATTGTAGAATGGATTTTCGCTGCATTCAATATTTCTGAACCGCTAAAGACCATCATAACAGCATTCCTTCCAATAGCTAGAACTTTTTTGAAACAGTTATCAGCTCAATGGCCAGCTCTTTCAGGTTTTATATCATTTGATGGATAATTTATCACCCGCCGCAAATGATTCAATCACTGTCCTGCAGTGGAATTGTCGAAGCATCATGCCAAAACTTGATTCATTTAAAGTTTTGTTGCATAGTCAAAAATGTGATGTATTTGCTTTGTGCGAAACATGGCTTACATCAAACATAGCCTTAAATTTTAATGACTTTAACATTATACGTCTCGATAGAGACTCCCCGTATGGTGGAGTGCTTTTAGGAATTAAGAAATGTTATTCCTTTTATAGATTAAACATTCCTTCGACTTCTAGTATAGAAGTTGTTGCTTGTCAAATAAACATTAAAGGAAAGGACATTTGCATTGCTTCGGTATATATTCCTCCAAGAGCTCAAGTTGGACAACGACAGCTTAATGAAATTGTCGAAGCCCTTCCTGCTCCACGTTTGATTTTAGGAGATTTCAATTCGCACGGAATGATGTGGGGTTCCGTTTACAATGACAGCAGATCATCTCTAATATATAATATTTGCGACAATTTTAGCATGACGGTACTAAATATGGGTAGCATGACACGGATCCCAAGACCTCCTGCACGTCCAAGTGCATTAGATTTATCTCTTTGTTCGACTTCAATTCGACTAGATTGCACCTGGAAAGTATTTCCTGATTTACATGGTAGCGATCATTTACCAATCATCATCTCAATTAGCAGTAACAAAGGCATTGCTAATTCAGTTAATATTCCATATGATTTGACAAAAAATATTGACTGGATTAAATACCAAAGTAATATTTCAAGTGTCTTAACTTCAATGGAAGAGCTCCCCCCACTTGAAGAATATGACTTCCTCGTTTGTTCGATTCTGGAAGCCGCAGAACAAGCCCAAACCAAACGATTTCTTGGTCCATCGTCTAACAGAAGGCCTCCAAACCCTTGGTGGGACAAAGAGTGCTCAGATGCTAAGCACGCGAAACAAAATGCTTTCAAGACGTTTTTAAAACGAGGAGGAGGAACTCCTCAGAATTTTGAAAATTTCTTGACTTTAGAAACCAAGTACAAGAGCATACTTCGGGCCAAGAAATGTACCTATTGGAGACATTCTGTCGAAGGTTTGTCAAGAGAAACCTCAATGAGCACTCTTTGGAATACGGCCAGACGAATGAGGAATCGTAACGTAGGAAATGAGAGTGAGGAATACTCGAACCGATGGATATTTGATTTTGCGAGGAAAGTTTGTCCAGATTCTGTTCCTACGCATAGCATTATACGGGAATCTCCTCCAAATAATGGTTCCATTGATAGCTCCTTTTCAATGATGGATTTTTCCATAGCACTCATGTCTTGTAACAATAACGCTCCTGGGTTGGACAGAATTAAATTCAACTTGGTGAAGAATCTGCCCGACCTCGCAAAAAGACGTTTGTTGGAATTGTTTAACAATTCCACCTGACTGGAGGCAGGTGAAAGTTATCGCCATTCAAAAGCCGGGGAAACCAGCTTCCAATCACAACTCATATAGACCCATTGCGATGTTGTCCTGCATCAGAAAATTGTTCGAAAAAATTATTCTACGACGTCTCGACACTTGGGTCGAGACGAACGGTTTGTTGTCAGATACTCAGTTTGGCTTCCGTAGAAATAAAGGGACGAATGATTGCCTTGCATTACTTTCGTCTGACATCCAAATTGCCTTCGCTCAAAAGCAACAAATAGCATCTGTATTTTTAGACATTACAGGAGCATTTAATTCAGTTTCCATTGATGTTCTTTCAGACAAGCTCCACCAACATGGACTTCCACCGGTTATAAATAATTATTTGCACAACCTTTTGTCAGAGAAACGCATGCATTTTTCACATGGCGATTTGGCAACATTCAGAATTAGCTACATGGGTCTACCGCAAGGCTCATGCCTCAGTCCGCTCCTTTATAATTTTTACGTGAATGACATTGACAGCTGTCTAGTAACCCCATGTACACTAAGACAATTGGCAGATGATGGCGTGGTGTCAGTTACTGGACCCAAAGCTATTGATCTGCAAAAACCATTGCAAGATACCTTAGATAACTTGTCCGTTTGGGCTGTTCATCTGGGTATCGAATTCTCTGCGGAGAAAACAGAGCTGGTCGTCTTTTCAAGAAAGCATGATCCCGCGCAGCTTCAGCTTCATATGATGGGAAGAATGATCCAACAGGTTTTGACTTTCAAATACCTTGGGGTGTGGTTTGATTCCAAATGCACGTGGGGAGGACACATTAGGTTTCTGATAACAAAATGCCAACAAAGAGTAAATTTTCTTCGAACAATAACAGGATCTTGGTGGGGTGCTCATCCGGAAGATCTAATAAAATTGTATCAGACAACGATACTTTCAGTGATGGAATATGGATGCGTTTGCTTTCGTTCCGCTGCAAACTCTCATATTATCAAACTGGAGCGAATTCAGTATCGTTGTTTGCGAATTGCTTTAGGGTGCATGCATTCGACACATACAATGAGTCTTGAAGTTCTGGCGGGAGTTCTTCCATTGAAAGATCGTTTTTGGGAGCTTTCATCGCGACTGCTAATAAGATGTGAGGTTCTGAATCCCCTGGTTATTAATAACTTCGAAAGGCTAGTTGAGCTTCAATCTCAAACAAGATTCATGACAGTATATTTTAACCATATGTCACAGGAAATCAACCCTTCAAGATATATTCCTATCCGTGTCAGCCTCCTAAATGTCCCTGACTCAAATTTATTTTTCGACACATCCATGCAGCGCGAAGTGCGTGGAATCCCGGAACACCTACGCTCGATGGAAATCCCAAAAATATTTACAAGTAAGTTCAGGCATATTGACTCTGAGAAAATATTTTACACGGACGGATCACGAATTGAAGAGGCTACTGGGTTTGGTATATTCAACAATAATGTTTCGGTCTCATTTAAGCTTCAAGAACCTGCATCTGTTTATATAGCAGAGTTAGCAGCAGTTCATTATAGTTTGAGTGTAATCGTCACATTATCTCCAAACCATTATTTTCTTTTCACAGATAGTCTGAGCGCAATTGAAGCTATTCGCTCAAACGCCGCTTGCAAAAATGAACCTTTTTTCTTGGGCAAAATAAAACAGTGCCTGAACGTCATATTGAATAATAATTATCAAATCACAATAGTTTGGGTTCCGGCTCATTGCTCCATTCCAGGCAATGAAAGAGCCGATATTTTAGCCAAACGTGGTGCTATTGAGGGTGAAATTTATGAGAGACCGATTGCTTTCAACGAATTCTATAGCGCGTCTCGCCAAAGAACACTTGCCAACTGGCAAGCTTCTTGGGATAAAGATGATCTGGGTCGGTGGATGCACTCAATTATTCCTAAAATATCGACAAAGGCATGGTTCAGGGGACTGGATGTGAGTAGAGATTTCATTCGTGTGATGTCCAGACTCATGTCCAATCACTACACGTTAGATGCACATCTCCTTCGAATTGGACTTTCCGAGACTAATCATTGTGCTTGCGGCGAAGGTTACCGCGATATTGACCATGTTGTTTGGACATGCGTGGAGTTTCGTGATGTCAGATCTCAACTAATAAATTCCTTGCGTACCCAAGGTAGACTATCCAATGTCCCAGTTCGCGACATTCTTGCTTGTCGTGACCTTCCATACATGAAACTTCTTTATCATTTCATTAAATCCATTGGAGTTCCAATTTAAATTTTATTTTATGTTAGACTGTTTTCTCTTCCATGAGTTCAACCAATAGCCAACTATAGGATATTGAATATAAGTGGTGAACTGATACAAACAATCCTGAAATAGTTATAAGATCATGTACAAAATAAATGTATTTTATTTAATGTAATTTAAAATAGCAACTCGCTTGATAAAAACAGTGTTTAGATTAACTAATGAGTACCAACATACTAATATGATATTCGAAATGTATTAGGTTTAAACTAAAAGGTGATTTTTTTGAGGTTAGGATTTTCATGCATTAGTATTTGCTCAGATTTTTTGAGGTTATGATTTTCATGCATTATTATTTGCTCAGTATGCTCTGACATTTCATCATGAATAGACTTACTAACGAGCAACGCTTGCAAATCAGTGAATGGGCCCTAGAAAAGTTGGCAGAAAATCCGCTTTTTTATCGACAAATTTTGTTCAGCGATGAGGCTCATTTCTGGTTGAATGGCTACGTAAATAAGCAAAATTGCCGCATTTGGAGTGAAGAGCAACCAGAAGCCGTTCAAGAACTGCCCATGCATCCCGAAAAATGCACTGTTTGGTGTGGTTTGTACGCTGGTGGAATCATTGGACCGTATTTTTTCAAAGATGCTGTTGGACGCAACGTTACAGTGAATGGCGATCGCTATCGTTCGATGCTAACAAACTTTTTGTTGCCAAAAATGGAAGAACTGAACTTGGTTGACATGTGGTTTCAACAAGATGGCGCTACATGCCACACAGCTCGCGATTCTATGGCCATTTTGAGGGAAAACTTCGGAGAACAATTCATCTCAAGAAATGGACCGGTAAGTTGGCCACCAAGATCATGCGATTTGACGCCTTTAGACTATTTTTTGTGGGGCTACGTCAAGTCTAAAGTCTACAGAAATAAGCCAGTAACTATTCCAGCTTTGGAAGACAACATTTCCGAAGAAATTCGGGCTATTCCGGCCGAAATGCTCGAAAAAGTTGCCCAAAATTGGACTTTCCGAATGGACCACCTAAGACGCAGCCGCGGTCAACATTTAAATGAAATTATCTTCAAAAAGTAAATGTCATGTACCAATCTAACGTTTAAAATAAAGAACCGATGAGATTTTGCAAATTTTATGCGTTTTATTGTTTAAAAAAGTTCTCAAGCTCTTAAAAAATCACCCTGTACTATGTATTGTGGATGCCACGGCGAAGAAAAACTTATGTATATTGCCTATGAAATAAACGTATTTATGACAAAAAAATATTATTTTTATAAACATTTTCTGCACGCCGGATGGGTCTTAAATTTTACGGAGAGAGAAGGTAACTTATTTCTTTCTTTTTATTGTGGAGATGAACTGAGCTCCTCGGCAGATGCTAGAACATATTCCAGAAAGCAACTCGATTAAATAGCGCTGAATCTGTACTACAGTGGTAGACATTCGTTTAGCCGATCCCAATTTTGTCTATGTATTTTATGAATAAAATAGTACTTAATGTTTTTCTATAGTTTTATAGATAAGATTCATTTATTTTTCAACAAATTGATTCTTTTAGATCTCACACTTGTTGGCATTTGGAGGTGAAAATAGATAAAAATAATGAAAATTGGTTAGACATTTGTTCAGCAGAATGGATCACTTCAAAAGTTCGATTTGGCATTGAATCTGACAGTCTGGGAATGCTATCAAATTGACCTTCATTGGCATAAACCATTTTTGTTAAGATTCCTAAGAGTGTTTCCATTGGATTGCAATCAGGATTCCAAGCTGGTCAGTCAAGTAGCGAAATGTTTTTCTCAGCGAACCAAGCCTAGGATTTCTTGGAGACGTGAATAGATGCATTATTCTGCTGAAATACTATGTCTCTATTGGAATCGTTCTCAATATGACCGACCAAAACATCATCCAACAGCTCCACATACATTTCGGAATTCGTCCGGGTTGAGATGAAACTATTCGGATGTTTTGCATGATAGGAATCAGCACCCCAAAATGTTTTTGCCTTTCTCATATAGAAAGGTTATGCAATCACTGTGAAAACCGACTTTTGAACCGAGGCCCGGAGGGTCGAGTGTCATATACCGTTCGACTCAGTTCGTCGAGTACGCAAAATGTCTGTGTGTGTGTGTGTGTGTGTGTGTGTGTGTGTGTGTTTTTTATAAGGTGAAATGCATTTACGCACGGAGTGTGGGACTCTCCACAGGACTACCCAACTGTTGATTGGAACTACCCACTAAAACACCTTGGATCTCCAACCCTACCTCCCCGGCACCACCGCTAGGTATTACTTCGGGGTGTGTGTATGTGTGTGTGTATGTGCGTATGTGTGTATGTAACGTTTTTTTGCACTAACTTTTCTCGGAGATGGCTGATCCGATTTTCACACACTAAGATTCAAATGAAAGGTCTTGTAGTCCCATACAAAATTCCTTAATATTATTTGAATCCGACTTCCGGTTCCGGAATTATGGGGTAAAATGTGCAAAAAAATGTGAAAACAAGTGCACTAACTTTTCTCAGAGATGGCTGAACCGATTTTCATAAACTTGAGTTCAAATGAAAGGTCTTGTAGTCCCATACAAAATTCCTGGATATTGTTTGGATCCGACTTCCGGTTCCTGAGTTATGGGGTAAAAAATGAAAATATGTTTTCTAGCTTTTCTCATAGATGGCGCGACCGATTTTCATAAACTTAGGTTCAAATGAAAGGTCCTGTGGTCCCATACGTAAATCCTGAATTTCATCTGGATCCGACTTCCGGATCCGGAAATATAAAGTCAAGTGTGTTAAAAATTGTATACCATCACTGAAAAGGGCGAAAAACCGTAAAAAGTGTCCTAAATCGACCTCAAATCTTCTCCAATTAATAGTTTTTATCAGTTGACGGTCAGAAATGATGTTAAGTGACATTATTTTTATTTTTTAAAGGATATTCCTAGCACGGGGTTCATAAGCAACAATACATACGAAATTAGAAATGCTTTACTGTGCACATTTTGCAGAGTAATTCTATTTCGGAAATTATCTATCAGTGCATTTCTATATCATTTGTGAGTTTAGTGTTCAAGCCAGGGTTGCGAACGGTACTGGAGAATGATACGAAACAGCAGACATTCAAACCGCGCAAATGACAGCAGTCGCCGATTGTACTTCGCCACGACTGCAGGAGATGAAAAATGTCGTAGGTCTCATGACATTTTTTCTCGTGAATGTCGCCGTTTGCTCTCATCGATAGCTGTTCTAATCTATTCAATCTGAGAATGGCTAGCTACAATAAACAGTAGCTCCTTCAATTTCAACAACTTTCGAGAGACAGTCGCCAACAAGGCTTAACTTTGAAATTCGTTTTATGTCGATTCTCATGAGGTGTAGGGGGACATGCACAAGAAAGTCTTGCCTCCCAATGCAGACGGTTTTTTTGTGTATCCTTACGTGTTTTGTTTCTCTGCACTTCCGTTGGAAGGAAGCGGTTCAGTGAGAAAAGCAAAGGAAATGCTCTGACTTCCAGAATTTGGATGCACTTTTTCGATCAAACAATTAAACCCCGTTTAGCATGAACCAGAATTGTAGAAGTAATAGGAGCGCAAAACTTATTATCTCTGCTGTAAGATTTCTTGCCTTTGCGTCATATTCGAAAGGCAAAAGCTGCGCTCCTGATACTTCGTGTATGAAATTTATGTAAATAATTGTAATATTTTTGAATCATCTGCATGAACAAGCTTTGTGATTGATTTTTTTCAAAACTGAAATTGAACCGGTAATAAAAGCACCGCCGTTCGCATTAAATTTATCGCCACAGATCAATCACAGCGGATATAACAGTCTCGTTATGAAAATGTCATGACATTTTGAGCTCGTGACATTCTCGAAACCCGTGACCAAAAATGAACAAAGCAGCTACTTATCCAGTATGTATCTACACTACCACAAAGCGAACGCTGTGGCTTTGACTGCTGTGAGAGAGTGCGACGAAATTAACTGCTCTCATTGTTGCTGTCGTGTGTCGTGGCTCTCATGATTGCGCCAAGCTCTCGTGTTAGTGCGAGTTGGCTACTGTTGAACGTAGCAGCTGCGCATATCGTTGGCAGTGACTGTCTTATGCTTGGCAACAGTATAAAAAAATGTCAAATTTTCGCACCCCTGGTTCAAGCTATAAGCAACTACTTAAATAAATTATATTTTCAAACTGTGTACATCACTACACGCAGAAAAATCGTGATTGTTCAAAACAACGAAACGAGTTTTGCCTTTAAAACAAATCAATCGTTGTTTCAAACCACAAAGTAATGCTTCGTACGAAGTTATCGTAGATTCAAACAAAATATGATGATTTAAACATGTTTGTATGGTTGTTCTAAACAAATGTCAACTGCTTCGAAAAAACATTGATTGTATCAAACCAGAATTATATCGTCACTTTATCATCAAAAACCTGTATTAATCCACCTAGTGGTGTAATGATGCCTTTCTCATGTATAATATTGTGGTATTCTATCATTTTTCTCTTCGATTTTTGAAGGAAACCAAGGGATTGTTTGTGCATGAACTAGTATAACATACAGAATGAAACAATACTTTGCTCGCGTAGGTTATTCTTAAGTAAACGAAGTGGGTTCACTATTATATGCACTTCCGGCACCGGAACCCGAGAACCGGTATAATCGAAATTTTGTGCATATTTTGTTTCGCCGGTTTAAGTGACGGTGTACAATATTGAACACACTTTACCCTATAACTCCGGAACCGGAAGTCGGATCTGGATGAAATTCAGGAATTCCGTATGGGACTGTGAGACCTTTCATTTGAATCTAAGTTTGTGGAAATCGGTCAAATCATCCCTGAGAAAAGTGAGTGAGATCCATTTTTATATATATGACCACTATTTCCGGTGCTTCCGAAACCGGATACCGGGAACCAGGAAAGCCGGAATTGGTTTGTTTACTTGCCTACAGATAATGACTATCGATTTCTGTAGTTTTGAGATCAGTTTAGAAAATTTGTTGCATGTTTTGTTTCGCTGGTTTAAGTGACGGTGTACCCTATATCTCCGGAACCGGAAGTCGGATCCGGATGAAATTCAGCAATTCCGTATGTGACCGTGTGACCTTTCATTTGAATCTAAGTTTGTGTAAATCGGACACACCATCCCCGAGAAAAGTGAGTGAGATCCATTTTGGTATATATGACCACTTTTTCCGGTGCGTCCGAATCCGGATACCGAGAACCAGGATAGCCGAAATCAGTTTGTTTACTCGCCTACTGATAATGACTATCGATTGGTGTAGGTTTGAAACCAGTTTAGAATTTTTTTACGTGTTTTGTTTCGCCGGCTTAAGTGACAGTGTACAATATTGAACACACTTTACCCTATAACCTCTAAACCGGAAGTTGGATCCGGATGAAATTCAGGAATTCCGCATGGGACCATGAGACCTTTCATTTGAATCTTAGTTTGTCAAAATCGGTTTAGCCATCTCCGAGAAAACCTAGTGAGATTATTTGACACATACACACACACACACACACACACACACACACACACACACACACACACACACACACATACATGCATACACACACATTGCTCAGCTCGATGAACTGAGTCGAATGGTAAATGACGTAAAAATGACAATTTTTACTAGTCGGTATTTCAAGTGATTGCATAACTTTTCTATATGAGAAAGGCAAAACGTTAATTAAAATTACACGCAATTTGATTAGTTTTGAAAAACATTTTTTTTTGCGTGTAGCATTTCAAAGCAATAATTGTCATGATTCCATAAAATTTTTAGAAATTTAAATTGTATCCAATTACATTACATTGCGACAGATTATATTGATTGTAATAGAAATTGCTCAATTGTTCAAATGATACCTCTTCGAAACGTTTTATTTTCCATTTGAAGTATATGTCATTGCGTGAAGTATATGTCATTGTACCGTTTTATTACCTGTTTGTGGTGCGTGTCACTGTTAGGTTTCCAGCATGATAAATCGAACGCGACAGTTCAGAAAAAAAAACAACAATTAAATCAGTTGTATCAAATTTTAATCAATCAAATTCAACATATTAATTGTTTTTGCGGGGTTTACAGTTTATGCATTAACATTTTTCTATCTTGACGAACTGAGTCGAATAATGTATGGTATATAGCGATTTGGTTCATTTCTCGAGTGAATTCACAGTGATTTCATAACCTTTCATCCGGCAATTGAATCTATATGAAACTTAATAACAGCTAATAGGATTACAGGACTTTTTTTTTAATCTAAGTTTGGGAAAATCGGTTCAACCATCGTGGGGAAAATTAAGTGCACATTTTTCCCTTCTCTTATTCATACACATCGAAAAAATATTGTAAAAATGAATAAATTTCGCGTAATTCTAACGCATTTTGCAATTCTTGATCATTATTTCCGGTACACATAGAACCAGATATCGGGATCCGGTACATCCGAAGTGAATAAATTTGAAAATAAGAAGAACTTATAGACCAGTTTTAAGGGAATCGCTACTAAAGGGGGGAATATTTTGCTGGTATTTTCTTGGCAACACTGTTTTTGATAGATCACGCTCATGGTGGTCTATAATTTAATCATGAATGGGCGTTGACCAAGGTGGAAGATTCACATTTTCACCGGAAATTGTGTTCAGCGGCGAAGCTCATTTCTGGTTGAATGGATACGTTAACAAGCAAAATTGCTGCATCTGGAGTGAAGCCAGAAGCATTGCAAGAGCTACTAATACATCCCAAAAAAGTCACTGTTTGGTGTGGATCACGGGTCGGTGGCATTTTTCGTGAATACCAGCCGATATGTTGGAGAGTGCCAAAATTGGACTTTGCGTATGGGCCATCTAAAGCGAAGCCGCGGCCAACAACGGCTTTATATATGAGAAAGATAAAACTCGAAAATACATTCCAAGAAGTATTTTTCACGAGTGAATCCGCTTGAACACAAAATGGAATAGGGGTAGATGGGGTAAAACGTACCCCTAAGGAAATGTTGCTATATCTTAACTATAGAGTATAACACGTAAGAGTTTCATGCATGACATTAAAAATTACTTATAACAGAGACATAATTGGTTTTTGGTTATTTTTCCAGATATGAATGAACCATCGCTACCAACATTTTATACTAATATGTTGTTTTGGCGGACTTTCAGTTTCATAAAAAATTTCAGTGAAAAAAATCGGTAACTTTTGAGAGAAGAAAAAGGTTCATTATGCCCGGGGGTACGTTTTACCCCATCTTTTCATAGATATCGTGAAGTATGCATGTCAGACAGACCATTTTTGAACTGTTCCATCATGTTTGTTATCATTTGTTTCAGAGATATCTTTTTAATTGATAAAAATTGCATGCCGGTGGCGCAGATAAAGAAATATGATTTGAATTAAACGAAACAAAAGAAATATGCAAAACTCACCTTCCGTCGACGAAATCTGTCGTTGGGGCCTTCATCTGCTGAGAGATTCGTTCATTTCTCCCGTGATAAGCCGGAGAACCTCGTATCCGGTCGATTAGGTACCGATCGGAACCACTGGTCTCCGGACTGGACGCTCTCCGCAGGAGATTGGGTGAACTAGAATCTAGACAATCGTTGTGACTCGAAGAAGCCTTTGAAGATGAGTTGTGCGAGTTGAGTGCTGTCACGCCTGCCGCTGGGTGGCAGAAATTGTAGATCGCGTCGATGTTTTCATTTTCCAGGTAGTAACGTTCGGTGTTGTTACTGCTTCCGGATTGATTGCGTGTTAAACTGGACGGTGTGTTTACGTTTCGTCGGATGGCACCTTGAATGTAGAGCGAGTCCATTTTTTCCTCCAGAAAGTAACGATCGGCTTCAGAAAGCGAAGTCAGTGGTTGTCCTTCGGATTGATAATTTACGCGACTTCGTTGGATGTTCATCATGACGGGCGATAATCGCTGATGGTGCTGATACGTGTTGGTCAACAGTGCATCTATGGGAGTGTATGCTCTAGGTCGTAGCGGGCGATAATCTCCTCGTCTGCTAACAGTTGGTGGAGGTGGTTGGTGAAGGAACGATGTGCTTTGATCGAGCGATGACGACGAACTCCTCGAAATCATATTTCCATTTTCTTGAGCCTTTTCACTTTTGCAACCGTTCGAGGTTACGTGACTATTTACGAGACTGGTTTCGGTCGTATAAAGCTCCGAGTCGATTCCAAGAATCGGTGTCTTCCTCGACATCTGATAGGCCTGAGGATCCAGTGGGCTTGAGCTCAACGGATGATGATACTGGAGGGCATCCATCGAGGGAGTGTTGCGCCCCAGAGAAGCAAGCGGACACTCCACTGGAGCCCCTCGTCGCTGGGGGAGCGACATGTTGGACACTGGTGTGTTACCTGCAAAAGATTGAAAAAAATTAGTTAGTTCAATAGAAATACGTGGTTCTAAAATTCTTCGAGAAGTCATGAATCATTCTCGTAGAATACATAATAATTCTGCATATACCTATTCATAAATATCGAAAACTGGTTTGCGGATTTTTTGTGTCTTTATTTAACATCGGTTCATGGATTATAAAATCATTTCTAATTCAATAGTTTATGTTTAATATTTATAATTTCAGAAGAGATGGAATTAATATCATCATCAATGAGTAATTTGTGTTAAGCTAATTTAATTTACACTTGCTACAACTAAAAAGTTAATGTCAACATCGCCGTGATGGAATCAATGTTGTTTCATTACATTATGCTACTAGTCGTCATTGAGGTGATGCTTCAACAGAAGCACAAGCCGTCACACTCCCTTGTAGCAAGAAATCAATCATGAGTTATTTATTACCTCAATCGTTTGATGTACCACGTTGGATAGAAGATTCATCCATTCGTCAGCGGCTTAGCAGATTTTCTTGGTGTCAGATACTTGATAAATATTTTGCCGTGGTATTGCTGTTAACAGTTAACGTTGCTTATCTCGATATTTTCTTTGTTCTTACTCAATACAATTTCTTGTCACACACTTATAGGATGACATGTACGTAAAGTTTTGAATGAAACGTCTGGTGAACACTTAAAGATGTCGCCGCGATTGACACGATTTCGGGTGCTGCATTCTCAAGCTAATTTTTTGTTTTGCTGTATGTCAAGGGGCAATTTACAATCTTTGGAAAATAGCCATTATTGCAAAAGGCAGAAACAGTTTCGTATTGCTGTCGATTTACGGAAATTGAAAAGAGAAATAGAAACAGACTTTACAAACGACTTCATGACGAAAATAAAATCATACCATATTTTCCGAACAGCAGTAAAACAAATATTGAGTTCGATGTTTAATTCAGCAAAATTAGCAAACAATGGAAATAATAGTTTTACATTTTATGTTTTTTCAATTGAATTTTCCTTTTGATAATTGAATAAATTTAGAGCGATTACGAAAGAATTTAAAAGGCATAAAAACAACACCATGGAGTCATTTAGTGGAATTGTTCTTTTCAAATTTGTAATCTATATTAGATGATGCTCAAAAATTTCTTGTTTTTATTCCTGAGTCAAAGAAAATTGTTTTGAATACGAGAAAGACATCTTTACCCCACTAGATGGATTGAAACAGGCTTAACTCATGAGGTTTCCTTCAGGTTAGTCTAATAAGTAAAGCTGTTGGGGTGTTTCCCGCGGACCCACACGGACCGAAGAATGCGGCCAACATGAATATTCACCAACGCCATATGGAAGACTCTCATGAAATATTCAATTCACCGGCCGATCACCACATGAAGGCTGGATCTGCCAAAGTCAACCACTGCGACCCAAATATGACATTACTTAATGATACAACCCTAGTTTTAAGTTAGTCGTAAATTTTAAATTAGTAAAAGCCCTTGGCATCTTAGAGCTTAAGCAGTGTGCCTTAAACATTATATTCTTGAATAAAAAAAAGTAAAGCTGTTAATTTCATCTTAATTTTGAGCAATTAACAACAACAAGGTGACAAAATCAAATGAACTTGTTCCGACTTGGAAACCGTACATGTAAAATGTACAATAATGACATCCAAAAAGAAGTTACAGATAATCCAATGGACACTTCAATATATAGTTTAGGCTCCGTTTTGGATGGCCCATACGCAAGTTCCAATTTTGGCACACTCTCTCCAACATATCAGCCGATGTTTACGAATAATGCTACCGGCTCATAATCCATACCAAACAGTTACTTTTTTGGGAAGCATTGGTAGTTCTTGCAATGCTTCTGGCTGGTCTTCACACCAGATGGGATAATTTCGATTGTTGGCGTATCCATTCAATCAGAAATAAGCTTCTTCGCTGAACACAATTTTTCGATAAAAAAGACGGGTGGGTAATGTCAGAGACATAACTGGATGTAGTGAATACGAAAACAACTGACATGTTCCTTAACACTTACGAATATCAATTAGTTGATCAATTGTATGAAATTGTATGTAGAATTTGAAACGATGTACCTAAACTAAAGTACAGATTAGTTACATTTAACAATCTGAAACACAAATATTATGAAATAACCAGTATAGTTCTTTATAATAAAATAATGGTGACTCTGAAAAGAACCTTTTATAAAGCGTTTGTGATGGAAAGTGATGAGTTGAATTCGAATTCCGATGGATGCCGCTGACTTCCGGCATCTAATTCCAGGCTGAACTGTTGTACGTGGGTACGATACTGATATGGTTGGTGTAGGTGTAGCGTTTACAACCGATTATAATCTTCCAATAAAGAAAACACTGATCCAATTTTGGTTAGGAGCTTTCTTTTTACGTGAATTCGTTTGTAGCTTTTTCACTAATGGGCGGTCCTAACTGCTATAAAAAAAGCCGCATACAGAATTTTAATGTCGATTCTTTAATTTCGGATTTGCATAATTTATTGAAAGAAACTATCAATATGCTGTAGGGATTCATTCCTGTCTTTCAGAAGTACCAACTTGTGGAACTCACTACGATATTAAGCACTGTTCGGAACATTTTTCTCGAACGATTTGTTGTACAGCAGCAGATATTTTGTTCTCTTCCTCAGAACGCGTTCTGATTGGCTGGTGTTGACATGGGTCAAATGAAACAGGTTTTTCAATAGTATACTATTGCAATATTTCAATGCCGTTGCTATAAACGTTTAAGTTGAAAAATTTCGATTCTATTGGTAGTTAGATTATATAAATCCCTTCACAGATCACTGAGCTATGAGCTTTAAAAATACGAGAAAAGCAAACGCGCCTCATGAATTATCCTCTTTGATACTCGTTTATACCAAACATTTAAGAAAAGTTTAATTTTGAATTATTTGAGATTATGTCACACAACTGAAAATTTTATCATAAAATTGTGATAATATTTCCGATGGCGTGTAGCAAAAATTATGTTGATTCGTTAGATACAACAAGAGATATTCACGATCAAAAACTTATCACTCTCTCAGAGGGTAAATTTTGAAAAGGCACCCCATAGTAAAGTAAGTCGTATTCACGACAAAAAGTGGATCTCTTAACCGAGCATGAATTTTGATAGTAATTTGCAAGCGTTGTTCATTCGTAAGTCGAGTCATGAATAAATTATAGACCAAATTGAACAAGTTTGACAATGGCCCAAGACACGTTTCACGCGTGATCTGTCAGAAACAGTGTTGCCAAAAATATCTTAGTAAAAATAACTTTTTAATAATATTAATATCTGTAATATTCATCATTTTAAACTTTTTTTTCAATTGTTAAAACTTCTTTCATGTTTTCGCATGCGCCTAGTTGATACACACAACAGAAAATTTAACCATAATTCCCAATCAAATTTCTGAACACGAGAAAGTGAGATTGTATTCCGATATTTTCCTATCACAATTCCTTCAGCATCGAGATATAGAAAGTGCACTGTTCCTTCTAATTGTGTATTTCTCTGTCATTTTACGCAGCTGATTTCAAGCCTGTAGTGTTAAATTGGCCAAGGTTCTCTTGATTCCACATTTGATAAATTGTGCATATCAAGGCTGATAAAATGCATTAATCAATTACAGTGCGCAAGACTAGAATGATCCACAGCTAGGACCCGGAACATAACGGAATGCAGGAATTCCCGCTGAAATATTCTCAGTAGCTTTGTACCCCGGCTGGCGCGGATAATCGGCGAAAGGATTGCGCAGGAGGATGCCAAGGTTTAAGCGTTGATCAATCAGATTCTTTTCACCTCAGCAAACCGCATTACGCGAAAGGAAGAAAAAATGTACCTGCTGAATTGATTCATGAGTTGTTTGGTTGCTTCGCTTCGCGTTTCTGTTTTTTGTTCTGAGATATACCATACTAATAGTAAAACCTATACGAACAATTTGTGTAATTTAAAAAAAAAACAGTGTCACAGTGGGACTATTACTTTAGAGTTTGAGCCCTTCTATTTAAAACGACTACTGGACATAAATTTTTTGCTCTCATCGTAATTCTATTGAGCATAGTTTAAGTTTTATTAGTACCCTAGCGATATTTCTCCGGAGAAATCGATTATCAATTAGTTAAACTACGCAGCTAATGTATAAAGATGATCATGTGGGAATGATCAGTTCAATTGGGTTGATTTACTGAGATTCGATTGACAAAACGAAATCTTCGGATAGTTAAAGCTACGGATTCGAGGCCGGCTTCTGTGATATGATTATCACAAATTTTCATTTCTACTATTTTAACTATCACGCATTTTCCACACTGTTTCCTCGTTAGGTACTGACACTAACATTATGATCCTAAAAATACCTCATTCTTAACTAAATGGACTCAGGTGTTAATTGAATAAATGAAATTATCATCAAACTTCGATTGAATTCCATGGCGCCCGAGCACAGCGAACCATGCTCGGTTCTTCTAATCAATTAGGCTGTTTATTCATGTGTTCTCACTTGCAGGGTAGTTTAATTGGCATAACAATTTCCCTGTATATGAGCTCCCGTCTCTGTGGTAGCTTTTTCGCGGTTTTTATTAGATAGTTGTATTCGCAAGTCATTTTTTCAATCTGTTGTCTCCGATAGATACTGATCAAATTTTAAATTAGCTCAAGACGGCACTACGTTTTGACAAGACTAAAACAATACGGAACGACCGAAATTAGCTCTGCGCCTAATTTGTATTACTGTTTTTGAATTAGTTGATTTTAACCACAAAAATTCCAAAATAACTACAAAATTAGTTGAAATTCAGAATTTATTTGAAATTCTCATTTATATGAAATTCTCTTTGACAACTAATTTCGTTATTAAAATCAGAAAATTTGTTTCTATTTATCTATCACCGTCATTACTGAAGGACAGCACAAAGAAAACAAAAATGAAATTGGTTTTATTAACAAGTTTATTAGCCAAAAACTCATGAGAAGTGTCAAAGCAAAACAATCCATTAAAAAGCTAAAAAGGACATTCTTGTTGAAACTGCTTGCAAATTGTTTTGATGTTTTTCGCATGTGTTACGATATATAAATTTCTAAACCGATATGTAAAAATGACGTGAGCTCCTAGTGGAAAGTGGATTTATTCAGAATTTGTGCGAATTTGAAGCGATTGTGCGTAATAATGTTTTTACGCGAAACAGTGAAGTGAGTTCGAATGTTGCACTCAATTTGTATATGTCAAATGATGTTTTTTTGTATCTTCCAACCTTCCGGGCTACACCGTCCGGTGTACTACTTGTATTCGGTTTTTGTTTTCCGAGTGCTCAAAGTTTTCAGTGAGAGACACGATTTTGCGAAGTCGAATGAAGAAAACAGCGTTTTAGAAGAAATTTTTTTAAAAAGAAGTTTATGTCTTTTTCTCCAATACAACATCGTATTTATACCTGAAAATATAGACAAAACAACCGCGACTGAAAAATTTATTTCGGTAGTAGTATGCCATCTTGTGGCTAGTAGTCATTACGATGTTAACGTTTTTTCAGTGACAGTGCGCCATATAGCTGCAACTTGCAGAAGTCAATTCAACCGTTTATGTTGGTTGAAAACAACGTTTTACTTCTCTAATTCTTTTAAAAAAATAGTTGAATGGAAATTAAGTGTGCCTTAGCTAAGAAATGACAGCACGTTGAATTGGTGAATTCAACTAAAAAAATAGCCATTTCAACGAATATTTTATTATTATTATTAAGGGAATTAGAATTAGAAAATCTAAATTAGTAAAAGTAAGATTTTTTTAGTTGTCTCGAAAAATAACTAACTAAAATCAGAAAACCAACTAATTTTTTCGCCAAAATATTGATTTTGGTCTTTCCGTGAAGTTATTGAATAACTTTGTGTTTCAGAACTAATTGGTTCAAGTAGCAAGTGGCGTTATTCGGAAATTTGTGCTTTTGCATAATTTTTGATTCGAATGATAATTGGTCCTATACCATCCTTTCATACATTGTAAGATAAGTCTTTATAAAAAAACAATTTTTTTAGGATTTATTTTTCTTATCCAGTACGGATACTTTTCGAAAATATCAGTCAAATATCGTTAGGGTTCTGTTATATTCATTTAAAGATATTTTTTTTTGAACTTTTTTTCAATATTTAATTTTGAAGATTCGACTAATTTCGTAAAAATCTGCAGAACAAAACGTTTTGTTAAGAAAATTGTCATTTTCGACTACAGTCATTCGAAAACAAATTGATCTTTGATTCGTGTTTCTTTCGTCTTTGACTCATCAGTGCATATCGGTTGATATTGAGCTGCTTACTACACTCAGCAGTTCAATATAAACCTAAGCAGACGTAAAGTTTATGCTATTTGCAAAACACTTTTGCTATAGTACCGAAGTGCAATGTCTAAACTGATGCACACATTTTACGTATTTTGAGTCGATGTATGGAACAAAAATGGTAGATCATAAGGTACTTTCACTGATAGATAGATGAATGGTGCATTTTTTGATACGGATACCTTAAAAAGAGATTGACATTTTATGTCGAAATGAGCCTAAAGATGGACGAAAACATTTGCGAAATTTTCGCCTAATGCCTCCAAGTTTCTTGCATATAATTCAAGTGACTGGATTTTTTCGTGTTTCACATGTAGCATCGTATATTTTCGAAAGTTTCTCTCTTCCAGTACTAGTTGATATCGAACGCGTATCGTATCGGGATCATTGCAGCCGAGACATACAAGAGATCAGCTCAATCACTGGTGGAATGTTATTACCGATGCCCTGCGGGTGTCTAGGCGGAACGGTGGAAAATTCTTTTTCAGCATAATGTTTCACCCATCCTGCCGATCGGACAGCCGATTCGTGAACATGTACTTTTTAAATATTATATAACTATCAGATATTCAAAATCAGATCTCGGAAAACAATTGCCAGTAGTTGATGGATGGATCCCGATCGGGTCTGTGGCTTCGTCATCGTCAACAGACCGGAGTGCTACTTCTTATGAGCGATCGGATGCTGTATGCTCTTGATTTACTACCGTGAGAAGGCATTTCCTCCACAATTTGTTCGTTGCAAAATGAAAACTAAATGGTGCTGTAATTTGTATATCCTCGACCATTTATAAACATTATCAGATTAAACTACCCAGTCTCTTGCACGTCCCTTGATAGTTACCATAAACGCGATCATCTTGCATTCGTGTAATTTAGAACACCGAAGCGGAGCATATCAAATGTTACAAACATTTGGTGGGACCTGGAAGCATAATTGATTCACTCATAAAAAATACAGTTGTGTATTCCGTTTGGTACTCGTCAAGGTCCTTTCCACAAGCGGCCCTCAACCGCCCATTCCAGCATAATTTGTAATAATTTATTATATCATGCAAAACCCTGGCAGCCGTCATTTCTTACGAGGAAAGGGACTGCGGCGAGATAAGGATGGGAGTTGGCTTCAAACAAATCCGAAACATGGCGAATGATTGAGCTGCGATCCTACATGTGCGATAAATGCGGTATCAGTAACAACATAGCGTAGCACAGATATTCAGTACACTCTTAAGGGGATAATTTGAATTTAATTAGCAGCTTTACTGACATTCCAAGTCATTCACAGTTGTCGGAGATGGAAATGCAAAATTTTACTTTTGCTGCGGTTGCAGTTGCTTACGATTTGCGGAGAAAGTTAAAACTGTGTACGAATGGTTTAAATGTTGAAAGATTAATTGCATCTTCTGGCAGTAATAGGACAATCTTCACATGTTTATGTATAACTTGAAAAAGATGATGGAGATCATGATTGCTGAAGCCATGTCTTTATGTTTACGTTTTCTTTGAAGCCGGTAGCATGTAACCGATTGCGCTTAATTGTTAATTTATATAACATATTTTCCAATTTCTATGCAGTGGTATAGTCTATGAAGGAAACGACATTTGACTGTTTAAGTTTTGCATTTGTAAAAAAAAGTTCCAATCAATCACTCGTAAACACACCCAAAATGGCCATTTGCGAAACCAATGTTTTTTTCTATTTATTGTAGCGATACTAAAATTCTTCTTAAATCCTTGAAGCGAACGTTTGTAGCTCTGAAAAAAATTTAACTAATATCTAATCTATGCAATGATGTTCGATTCCAAAGCCTTATGTAGTGAGCTGTATTTTTTCCTTCCGGAAACGAAAATTTGATACCAAATCGGACGAAGATGAAAATGTTAAATCTTGGTGGATTGATTGGAAGACCACATATGAGAAGCGATGTAAATTTCATTCATATGATATTAAAATCAATAACTTCCAATTTGAAAGATTTATAGAAATACTGAGTAATTGTTCAATAAACTGAAGAAAATCCGGTGAACAGGCTTAATCTATATATATATATATATATATATATATATATATATATATATATATATATATATATATATGAAGTTATATTTATATATATATATATATATATATATATATATATATATATATATATATATATATATATATATATATATATATATATATATATATATATATATATATATATATATATATATATATATAAATCGGATGAACCGATTTACATGATTGTTTGATTAGTTACCACCCCCACCGGGTTCGTACATAAAAAAAATAGGGACTAAATCAATGCGGGACTTCAGTTTCATTGCCATGAGTGCAGACGCAGATCTTTTCAATAGCCGGAGTACCAGGTAATGAATATTAGCAACAATTTATATTACCCACAACCTACCTACCTACAAGGTCAATTCGGTCACATGAAATGTGTAAAAAAAGTTGGATGTTTTAGCACTATTACTGAACATTCAAAAGAAGACAGTCAAAACTGTTTTTGAGTTTAACTTAAGATTCGTTCTATGACTTAAATTTAAACTGTTCCTGTTAAATACATTGACACAAATGATAATACGAGTACTGGTACACTGACTGCTTATTTTCGCTTCACTGTAACAGAAGTATTGCACTCTTTGCACATTTATTCTCTGATCTCTTATCGCGATTCGTTGATTTTAGGGTGAGTATTCGGCAAAATGATGTTGTTGCTTGACTAATTGATGTAAATGTCTTGCACACTTTGAAAAAACCATATGATTTTACATCTTATAAGATGTACATAAATGGAGCGTCGCATTTCACGTAAATATACGTTCAAGAACATGTAACAGATCGGCTGAAAAGTTCGTATCGTTTCTATGAGAGGGCGCCACTAGAATTAAACCCATACCATTTTCAGTTAGTACCAACCTTCAAAAGATACGTGTATAAATTTGATAGCTGTCTGATTATTAGTTTGTGGGATATTGCATTTTGAGTGAAGCTACTTTTGTTATTGTGAAAAAAATGCAAAAAAGGAATTTCGTGTGTTAATGAAACACTACTTTTTGATGAAAAAAAGTGCCGCCGATACCAAAAAATGGCTTAATGAGTGTTATCCAGACTCTGCACCGGGCGAAGCAACAATTCGTAAGTGGTTTGCAAAATTTCGTACTGGTCATATGAGCACCGAAGACGATGAACGCAGTGGACGTCCAAAAGAGGTTGTTTCCGATGAAAACGTGAAAAAATCCACAAAATGATTTTCAATGACCGTAAAGTGAAGTTGATCGAGATAGCTGACACCCTAAAGATATCAAAGGAACGTGTTGGACATATTATTCACGAATATTTGGATATGAGAAAGCTTTGTGCAAAATGGGTGCCGCGTGAGCTCACAATCGATCAAAAACAACAACGAATTGATGATTCTGAACAGTGTTTGGAGCTATTATATCGAAATAAAACCGATTTTTTTCGTCGATATATAACAATGGACGAAACATGGCTCCATCACTTCACTCCGGAGTCCAATCGACAGTCAGCTGAGTGGACTGCACGCGATGAACCGAACCCAAAGCGTGGAAAAACTCAACAATCGGCCGGTAAGGTTATGGCGTCTGTATTTTGGGATTCGCATGGTATAATTCTCATATACTACCTTGAAAAGGGAAATACCATCAACAGTGACTATTATATAGCGTTATTAGAGCGTTTGAAGGACGAAATTTAAAAAAAAAACGGCCTTATTTGAAGAAGAAAAAAGTTTAGTTTCATCAAGACAATGCACCGTGTCACAAGTCGATGAAAACCATGCTGAAATTGAACGAATTGGGCTTCGAATTGCTCCCTCATCCACCGTATTCTCCAGATTTGGCCCCCAGTGACTTTTTCCTGTTCTCAGACCTCAAGAGAATGCTCGCTGGTAAAAAATTTAGAAGCAATGAAGAGGTTATCGCTGAAACTGAGGCCTATTTTGAGGTAAAGGACAAATCGTACTACAAAAATGGTATCGAAAAGTTGGAAGATCGCTATAATCGCTGTATCGCCTCTGATGGCAATTATGTTGAATAATAAAAACGAATTTTGGCAAAAAAATCTGTGTTTCTATTAAACGATACGAACTTTTCAGCCGAACTGTTATATGGAATTCAATGAAATAAAAGAAAACTACTGACAGTGAGAGCGGCGACTTGATCCGAGATTCATTGGATCGCAAAGTACGTCCATTAATAGACTAAGCCATGCAAGCATAGCCGCTAGCTAGCCGAATAGATATAACATTCGAAACCAGTAAAATTCAGGCTTATCCAGCATTAAGTCATTACAAATGGAACTTCCCGTCATTTCACAAAAAAATTTTCGAATGAATTACTTCATATGTGGGATTAGATCATCTGTAAAATTCAAAATTTGTGTGTGTGTGAATATATTTAAATGAATTCATTGTTCATTATCAAATTAAAGAACAGTATATTGAATGCCACTGCCATTTGAATTTCTTAACATCCAGCAATTTATCATTCTATCGCTATATTTCTAATAGAACATTGATCTGACACGCTGCGTAACATCGAGTCACTACGACATTGTTATGGCGTTGTTGTTAGGCTAGCGGTGAGAGTGAAGAGGAGTAAAAAAAGAATTTTCCTCCTGGTGATCTAAAACGATTGAACATTCGAGTTGAAAAGTCCTATTGCGTCTGCAAATGCAATGACAAACCAGCCACGAGGGCAGCCATTCAAAATTTGCGAAATCGGTTTGAATGAGAGAAACCTTTATTCCAATCCTGCAAACTTAGGAACGGTTTCGTTTTCAAAAGAAGAGAAAATAAACGAAGTTACGACCATTTGAAAAGTTCACAAAGCATTTAAGAGAACTATTTTGGTCGAGACGAAGTTCTACGGGTCAGCTAGTTAGGATATAAAAACCCATCTTAATCCACCTTGTGGTGTGCTAATGTCTTTCTCTTTCTTCGAAACAGTTTCATGAAAATATTTTTTACCTTTTTAATAAATAATCTCTGGTCTTCATTTCCCATCATTAAAAAACAATTTTTTTTTCGAGATGACACTGAATTTTCGGCATAAAAAAAATGCGATTTCGGAAATTTCATGTACTCTATCCTATGGTGGGTTTTCAAGATCGAAAATAGTCAAACCTTAACCGTCTTACAATACCCCATACCCATATCCGATTTAGCTCAAATTTTGTCTGGGGACTTTTTTCGAGGTGCTTAAACTCTTCGAACTTGATCAATGTTTCTATAGCAGCTATCAAACGAGTCTAAAAGTCCATTCACACTATTCCGGGACCATTTAGGACGATCCGGGACGTTTTTTCCTCATCGACGATAACTGAGCTACCGGCGAGTGCATGTATTGGAATGCCGGATCCGGCATTAAATCCATTTGGTTGCCACCGATATTTCTCGCCGAGTGTTTTGCACCGTCGGCACCGTGAAAAACTCGGCGAGGAATATCAGTGGCAACCAAATGGATTTTATGCCGGATCCGGCATTCCAATACATGCACACGCCTGCAGCTCAGTTATCGTCGATGAGGAAAAAAAATATCCCTGATTGTCCCGTCCAGGCCGTCCCGGAATAGTGCGAATAGACTTTAACCTATGTATCCCTGAGAAAATTGTGCGTCAAAAAAAGCCGTAAAAGGTGCACATACATACACACAGACATTTTCCTATCTCGTCGCCCTGAGTCGATTGGTATAGAACACTATGGGTCTCCGAGACTCCGTTCGACAGTCGATTTTTTCAGCAATTCTAATACTTTTCTATAGAGAAAGGCAAAACTGAAGGAATTGTTTGGTTTTGTTCCTTTTCAAGTATTACTTATAGAAACAGAAAATGACATAAACATTGAGAATCCACACGGAACGACCGAAATTAGCTCTGCGCCTAATTCGTATTACTGTTTTTGAATTAGTTGATTTTAACAACAAAATTTCCAAAATAACTATAAAATTAGTTAAAATTGAGAATTTATTTGCTGAAAACAACTCTTGTTTTTAGAGAATGTGTTTAGTTGGCGAATATTCTGGACACAAACCAGCATTATTTCAATCCAACACGAAATTCTCATTGACAACTAATTTTGTTTTTAAAATCAGAAAATTTGTTTCTATTTATCTATCACCAGTTTATTAGCCACAAAATTCATGAGAAGTGTCAAAACAAAACAATCCATTAAAAAGCTAAAAGGGACAGTCTTGTTGAAACTGCTTGCAAATTGTTTAGATGTTTTACGCATGTGTTACGATATATCCATGTATAAATTTCTAAACCGGTATGTAAAAATGACGTAAACTGTTAGTGGAAAGTGTATTTATTCAGAATTTGTGCGCATTTGAAGCGATTGTGCGTAATAATGTTTTTACGCGGAACAGTGGATTGAGTTTCGAATGTTGCACTCTAATTGTACATGTCAAATGATGTTTTTTGTATCTTCCAACCTTCCGGGCCACGCCGTTCGATGTACTACTTGTATTCGGTTTTTATTTTCCGAGTGCTCAAAGTTTTCAGTGAGAGCGTCGATTTCGCGAAGTCGAATGAAGAAAACAGCGATTTAAAAGAAAAATGTTCAAAAAGAAGTTTATGTTTCGCTTATGTCTTTTTCTCCAATACAACATCGTATTTATACCTGCCAATATAGAAGAGACAACCGCGACTGAAATTTTTTTCGGTAGTTGTGTGCCATCTAGTGGCTAGTAGTCATTACGGTGTTAGCGTTATTTCGGCGACAGAGCGCCATATAGCTGCAAATTGCAGAGACCAATTCAATTATTTATGTTGGTTGAAAACAACGTTTTATTTCTCTAATTCAACTAAAAAATTTGTTGAATGGATATGAAGTGTGCCTTAGCTAAGAAATGACAATTGGTGAATTCAACTAAAAAAATAGCCATTTCTATAAATATTTTATTATTATCAAGGAAATTAGAATTAAAAAATCTAAATTAGCAAAAGTAAGATTTTTTTAGTTGTCTCAAAAAATAACTAACTAAAATCAAAAAATCAACTAATTTTTTCGCCAAAATGCTGATATCGGTCTTTCCGTGCACGCTGTGGAACAACTCGGGAACTTGATCAAATACACTTAAATCCATTCACGTGACTCTTAAGTATTTAAAAGTACACCGATTACGCTGGGCGTTTCGAGTTTCGAGCCCCAAACACTGCGATATTTTAATATTCATAGCGATGTCCAAAAACACTATACACTGTATTTTAGAAAATCGACAAGTTACTGTGAGAGATTTAACCCGAAAACGTCTAAATTTCGTTAGGAAAACCGCAAAACGATTGCATTACTGATTGTTTATTTACTTTGCAATCAGTTGATTTTTGAAGTTCAGGTTATGGTCTCATCAAGATGGCGTCGTGACAGTGGGCCGCATCAATCGAATAGAATGTAAGAATTTGAAATATTTGAAATCATTAGGAAAAGTATATTTTATACTTTGCGCACAGATTCGATTGAAATCTCGTTCGCTTAGAATTGAGTAGTCAAATTCCAAATCAAAAATATTCGAAACATGATCGCATTTTTACCCTTTCTTCTTGTGCTTCATTACAGCAACGACTTGGTAACTTATTAATAAGTAACTAATTAGTTAACAATCGAGCTTCGGTGTTGGTTTTCGTTTTCTTTATCGCGTGTTCGAAATCGAACACCACATATAGTAGTCGGTTTTCGCAGTGATTGCATCAGGAGTGTATCAAAAATAAGCTATCCACAAATTTTTCTTTCAAATTATGATAAAAAACGAAATTTTATTCAAACTAAAAATTGATTTTTTATTGTACGAGGTTAAACTTGAGCATAATGAAAACCGGATAAAATTTAAGTTATTCCTTCACGAATTTTTTGATCGAACGCTCTTAATCAAGTTCCGGACATATGTTGCATCGCACTTTTGGACGTTTAAGCCCTAATTTTTTTTTAACTCTTGCATGTTCCCAGCTGCCTTATTAGTCTTCTTGAGGACCCTATTCACGATTGCCCATTAAGGTTCGATGGGTTGAAGCAGAGGGCAATTTGTTGGATTGATATTTTTCTCAAAGAAATTTATACCCATAGTGAGCCGACGCTAAATCCGGCCAAAACAGTGGAGGTGTACTATGCTTCTCATATAAAGGCAGCAATCTCTTCTGGAGACACTCAGATCGATAGATTTCTGCATTTATAGTTCCGGTAGTGTAAAAAATTGTTGACTTCAAACCACATGAATATATTACCTGCTATACCAGTACCTTTCGATCGAATTTTTTCACTTGAATCAACCTCTCCGCATCGCTCACATCCTTCCCGACGACGACAGTAAAGTATTGTGGACCTGGAAAGGGTTTTTGAGTCCTCCTTTACATAAGTTTCATCATCCATCAACACGCATGCATCCGGACACTGCAAAAGACGCGAATACAATTTCCGGGCCCTTGTTACTGCTCGCTTCTTCTGTTCTACACTTTGTTTCGAGATTTTCTGCTTCTTGTAGGTCATCAGGTGATTTCACCTCTTGATACGCTGGATCATTCCGACACTCGTTCCTGCTTTTTGGCCAAATCACGTATTGACATTGATTTGTTCTTTTAGAGATATCACTTTCTGGTCCAGTTTCGGGTTGGACGAACCGGGTCCTGGTAGCTCATCCACAGAACAGTGTTCCCCAAACTTATTTATGGTGGTTTTAACACTGGCATGATGAATTCCAAACCGCTTCGCCAATTTTCGCATAGTAATACCCTTCTCACTTAGCCATGTGTCCAGAACCTTAATTTTCACTTCTTTTTCAATACGCGACATTTAAAAAACGCAGAATTTCAACCGCACAAACAAGTAAACAAACGAAAGCTGACAGTCAAACGCACAGCATGTTGTGATCTGAGCATAAAAAACCATCACAAATACATGCGTACAACACAAATGTATGTGGATAGCTTATTTTCGATACACTCCTTAACCTTTCTATATGAGAAAGGCAGAAGATATTTTGACAAACAAAAAAAAAACGCCTCATTCGGCCACTTAAAGCTTGTACGCAAATAGGTTTAAATAAATAAAAAAAACAATCACCATCGTAAAATTAAATGTTTCGGTCTATTTCAAGAATAATAAATTTGGAAAAAGAATGGAAACGGATTCTACTCTAAATTTAGTCGTAGAATATCGTGTACTCACAAAAAACGGAACCACCATCGTTATCATAAAAAAAAAATTATTTCCAATTAATAGCTTAGACAAATGTCGGTACGATTAGCTCAGAACTTTGTGATTAATGTTGAATGTTATCATATATTTTACGATATTAAGGACTACATCATCAATTATGAGTAGACCCTTAAGAGTATGTATCAAAAAGATTATGAATTATGTTGACAACTGCTTCACGTGAGGTCAGAGTCATTCCGCCGAAAGCCGTTGCACCGAAAGCCATTTCGCCGAAAGGGTCATTTCGCAGAATCCTTCAATTGTCTTAATATCGTAATTGGAATTGTTTAAAATAAAAGACAAATGAAAGATGATATCTATTAGGCTCCTTTCGTTGATATACAATCGTACTTCAGAAATATCTCATATTTAAAATAACGGATAAATTCATTTTTCTGAGTTTAATTCAGCATGACTACTATCTTGAATATTTTTTACTATGGGGTGCCTTTTCAAAATTTACCCTCTGAGAGAGTGATAAGTTTTTGATCGTGAATATCTTTTGTTGTATCTAACGAATCAACATAAGTTTTGCTACATGCCATCGGAAATATGATCACAATTTTATGAGTTTTTCAGTTGTGTGACATAATCTCAAATAATTCAAAATTAAACTTTTCTTAAATGTTTGGTATAAACGAGTATCAAAGGGGATGATTCATAAGGCGCGTTTGCCTTTCTCGTATTTTTAAAGCTCATAGCTCAGTGATAATCTAACTACCAATAGAATCGAAATTTTTCAACTTAAGCGTGTAAAGAAAAAGCATTGAAATATTTCAATAGTATACTATTGAAAAACTTGTCTCATTTGACCCATGTCAACACCAGCCAATCAGAACGCGTTCTGAGGAAGAGAACAAAATATCTGCTGCTGTGCAACAAATCGTTCGAGAAAATGTTTAACAGTGTTTAATATCGTAGTGAGTTCCACAATTTGGTCTTTCTGAAAGGCAGGAATGAATCCCGTACAGCATCCGGATAGTTTCTTTCAATGAAATGCAAATCCGAAATGAAATATCGAAATTAAAATTCTATATGCTGCTATTTTTATAGCCGTTAGGACCGCCCATTAGTGAAAAAGCTACAAACGAAATCAGGTAAAAACAAGCCTCTTAACAAAAATTGGATCAGTTTGGATTCTATCGCCACTGCGAGCAGATGTATTTTGTGTCGTTTGCAAAGCTAGTTTCTAAGGAACTATTAGGATTTGTTGTTCGCAAATCGAAGGGAAATATCCTCAGTTTAGTGCAAATCTAGAACTGTTTGATTTGATTTTTGCACTTTTCGCAGTGTGAAATTCACAGTAATCGATATCAAGTGAAGCCTTCTTTGTTTTTGCGAAAAATGTGGAAAAAGGGAATGCTTGCATAATTCATACAATTGATCAACATTGATATTCGGACGTGTTAAGGAACATGTCAGTTGTTTTCGTATTCACGACATCCAGTTATGTCTCTGACATTACCCACCCGCCTTTTTAAGATTAATTCATGATCCTCATAAGTTATGAGTTATGAGTTTTGAGTCAGAACGGAATTTCCAAGATAACTTGTTGATATTATTTGCTACTTAGCACCAAAGTATTTTCTACCAGGCAAATGTTTGCGGTATCTTCTGTTAACTGAGTGCAAATGAAAAAATGACAATGTATTGGGGTGATTTTTCATCCTGCCATTAAGCGTGTATCACCTTGTAGTGATTCAACGAAAAAGCAGTCCAATTGGTGATAACGGAGATGAATACCTCGAATTGCCCCTAAGTGAAACCCATTTGAAAGTTTCTGACTTTTATGAATGGAAAGTTGCGGAATAAGGGACCTTATTAACCTTTTCACGACCATAAGCTGTGCTGGACGAAATATGTCAGTACAAGACAATATTTTAGCTATTGTGGGGGTGTAAATTAAGACAATATCACCAGAAAAAACATAGGAGGGTGTATAAGTTTCCTATAATTTCATTGGAAAAATTTTTCCCTATGATTCTTAGAAATTTTTTTTCATGAATACGTTTATTTCTTAAGGCAGTTTACATAAGTTTTTCTTCGCCGTAGCATCACTTTTACATAAAATTCTTATCCTAATTTAATTCTAACATAGTCACAACGATTTGAATTTATGAAAACATATTCCTCTTATTACTTAAATATCATCTTAGGTAATTCTTCATTAATTATGAAATCTACTCGGAAATATTATTTGAACCAAACGATTAACTTCTATAAATTATAAAATAAGCTGTTATTTTCAGACATTTTGTTGATAATTTCATAAACTGTTTCGAGTTTGTTTGTATCATTACATAATTTCTATTCTAATTTAGCTATTGGTTGAACTCATGGACGCAGCTGGAATCAGAACTAAGTCTTAAAAGGGGCTTTTATTAAATTGAAACTCCAATTTTCTTTATGGAATGATAAATAAGTTTCATGTATGGAAGGTCACGACAAGCAAAAATGTCTCGAACTGGGACATTGGATAGTCTACCTTGGGTACGCAAAGAATTTATTAGTTGAGATCTGACATCACGATACTTCACGCATGTCCAAACGACATGATCAATATCCCGATAACCTTCGCCACAAGCACAATGATTAGTCTCGGAGAGCCCAATTCGAAGGAGATGTGCGTCTAACGTGTAGTGATTGGACATGAGTCTGGACATCACACGAATGAAATCCCTACTCACATCCAGTCCCCTGAACCATGCCTTTGTCGATATTTTTGGAATAATTGAGTGCATCCACCGACCCAGATCATCTTTATCCCATAAAGCTTGCCAGCTGGCAAGTGTTCTTTGGCGAGACGAGCTATAGAATTCGTTGAAAGCAATCGGTCTCTCATAAATTTCACCCTCAATAGCACCACGTTTGGCTAAAATATCGGCTCTTTCATTGCCAGGAATGGAGCAATGAGCCGGGACCCAGACTATAGTGATTAGATAATTATTGTTCAATATGTATTCTTAGAAAAAATAAAAGATTATTGCTTTAATTGCTTTAATTATCAGAATAGTGAAATAAATAGTTAGTTATGACATTCTACGAAACGATTGCATGTACTTGTGGACGTTGCACATAACACATTTATTAGGTGTTCTATTTTCTATAAGTCATTTTGCACAAACTTTTTTAGTGCAATAAAGAATGATAGTTATTTTTACCTATTCGTTCAGAAACACATTTATAGCCTTGGAAATAAGTTTTCTTTAACATTCTGTACAATAAACATCGATTTAATAGTAATTGAAGAATCTATAACGATTTTTATAGAAGGGAAACGTTAAGCGTTAAGGGGTTAAGCACGTCAAGCAGAAAGTATGAGAACTGACTAGATCTTAGAATAATTGAATGTGCTCTATATTTTCAAGATGAATAAGTAACATAAATAAATTTAGAGCGCAAAATTAATAATGCATATTCGAATAAAGCAGTTTCTGGTATACTCACAATTAACAATATAACACTTATTATTTTTTCCATCCCAACTTTTGGGTATATGTATATATCAGTGAAAATAATTGTAACACTCGTTGTAGTTTAAGAAACTAAGCGAAGATGTATACTTCGAAGATAACAAGCAAACATTTTTATCTAAAAGCTCATACGCAATTGCCTAGCAAATATATTTCATTTCTCATTCTCCCAGTTCAGTGGCATTTGTGATGCAAACTTTTATTAGGTTTTAGTTTCAACTACATTGTTGGGATGCAGCTCGCAAATTACTATATCACTTTTAAATGAAACTGCAAACAAATTTGTTCTTGTGGAATAATATCCCATTCTAAACAAATTGCAAAACTTTTAATTCTCTTCTCTGTAACTTTCTCTTTGCTGTCCACCTGAAATGTGATGAGTTTTGAACTGTAAGCCAATTAGATCAGTGCCTCTATTTGATACCTTCTAAAAAGGTGATGCGAAAGCGATATGACTCATCAGTACAGGATTGTACAACCACACATAGGGAAAACCTCCCGATGGATCTGAAACTGGAGTATAATATTTCCGCTTTGTTTCATAATCTAGTGAATTCGATCAGTCTGACTGAAAGTATGATTTGAAATTTGTTGTTGCCAGTCACATCGCCAATAGTCATATAATATGAGAGTAATTATAATAATATAGAATGTTTTATGTTCCCTTTCATACGGACAGTCAAGAATTTATGTAGATGGCTGGAAAGCGATACGCGACAAATGCTGATGCAGATGCTGACGGATATATGCGACACCGAAGAGTAAAACGTGGCAGTGATCCGATCTTTATCCCTTCCACACTAGCGGCCGCCTGCGCAGCGATCGAACCGGGCTGTGGTCGGTTAGGTGCGGAGGTAACCCGAACTACATTTCGAAATGGCCCCCTCAAGGAGGAGGAGAGAACAAATTGGTTACCGTGTGACAGCCGCATCCACGCACGACCGCAGGAACCTTGCCATAAATATATACGAACAGTTGATGGATGAATTAAGCTCTCTTTGCACGTCGCTCGATTTTGCAGCTTTAGGCCTTTTCTCTCCTCATACCGGTGCCGAGGATGACACAGGAAAACCGCGTAAGATGCACTAAGCCACGGTCAGGTCGTAATTTCTGCTCAAGTATTTGTGATAACCATCGGGATGTTGTTTCGGCTTGTTTTACACTTTGTCAGAAATGAAAGCGTACTGGTGGAGCACTGAGCATTGTGATCCTCCGGTATATCCGGAGTTATCTCCAATATTTATTTATCAGCCACTAACCTCACTGGTTTGATCATTACAATCAGCAAATTAATTGAAGGATTTGGTCATTTATAACTGACATTTTTCCATAGGTAGTAATCTTGGAGACAGGGGAAAACAGTGAAATGACTAAACTATAACTACAGTGAACATTCGTTTCTATTCCTGTAAAGGTAAACTTATTCAAAATCTTCAACAATCGAATACCATTTATTTTGAATACATAAACTTGTGATTTCAGGCCATTTGAATAAAATATTAGTTCAGGTAGAAACCACTTTTTTTCAGTTTCTGCCATGATTTTTCGAATAACTTTGTTCGTTTTCAACAGAAATTGTTGAAAGTATGAACTCATTTGAAAATTTCCTATAGATTTAATAGCTCTTGCAGAAAATATCTTCTCCACACAAGCAGCGCCTCTGCATTTCATTTCAACGTAAATGAACCAATAAAGCAGCAATAAACTGTGAATAACATTCAATAGTCATTGCCGTTTCAACCTTCCGAGCGAACGGACGTGCTTTGTGTTTACTGCGAAAAAAACCAGTGCCGTGTGTGATAACGTGACCGGACGATCAAAACTAGATTATATCGCTATTGTGTAATAGACAATAGTGATTTTTCTGTGAGAGGTTTTTTGTACATTATACACTGAAGCAGTGCATTGTTGTGAGCGGACGATCGAAACAGTACCGTTAGCCGGTGATTGTTTGATCGATCAAGGCCAGATTTCAGTGGCCATTGTGATTATACTGTGCGGATTATAAGTGAGTGTGCTTTTTCCTCTCGGAGGTTTTTTGCACACCCTCGAAGCGGCGATACGCCGATCGACGAGGGCTTGGCCTTGGTGGCCCCCGTTGGATTAAAAGTTAAGTACTATTATTTTGTATATTTTTTTTTCTTCTTCATTCGACCGTTCATTCCCCCCCCCCCCCCCCTCCGAATCATTTATTTCTGCGCGGAGGTAGCTCCGCGACATGTCAAATTCGAATCCCGACCCCTTCGTTCTCGATGATCAGATGGAGACTTCTGTTGGCAGCAGTAAGTCTCGCATAAAGAGTTATCCCGATGGGCTTGCACTCTCGGCCGGGCCTTACTCGGTTTATTTCCGGACCAAGGCTAAAGAAAAAAAATTGAATGTTTTGAAAATATCGCGGGATCTGTCCTCGCGATACAATACTATAAAAAGTATTGATAAAATACGCCCAGATAAGCTCAGGGTTCTGCTCACCAGCTCAAAGCAGGCTAATGAGCTCGTTCAAAATGATCATTTTACGCGGGAGTACCGCGTCTACGTGCCAGCTCGCGAAGTAGAAATCGACGGTGTGGTCACCGATTCGAGTTTGACTTGCGAGGACGTTCTTAAGTACGGGGCGGGTTGTTTTAAAGACCCCTCACTTAAGAATGTCAAGATACTGGATTGCAAGCGATTGCATTCAGTATCGATCGCCGGGGATGGAACAAAGTCCTATCCCCAATCAGACTCTTATCGAGTGACCTTCGCCGGTTCTGCTCTGCCCAACTACATCCTCTTGGACCGGGTTCGTTTGCCTGTTCGCCTATTCGTACCCCGAGTAATGAACTGTACTAATTGCAAACAATTGGGGCATACAGCTTCTCATTGCTGCAATAAGCCCCGGTGTGCTAACTGTGGGGAGGCTCATGCGGATGGCTCTTGCGGTAAGAATGCTGAAAAGTGTCTCTACTGCAAGGAGGGTCCGCATGACCTAATGGCATGTCCTGCGTATAAGCTGCGAGGAGATCGGATGAAGCGTTCCCTGAAGGAACACTCCAAGCGTTCCTTTGCCGAGATGCTTAAGAGTGCCACCCCTCCTAAACTGACAACGAACCCATATGCCTGCTTGTCAACTGACGAGAGCGATTCTGACGACCCTTTGGAAGGTCCATCATCGGCGGTCCCTCATAGCTGTAGGAAAAGAATAAATAAATCCTCTCATAAGCTACCTAGTAAGGGTTCGAAGGTGTCTTCCGAAGGGCTTCGAAAAGTTACAGCTAACGGGAATCGGGACACAACACCGAAGCAAAAAGCTCCTGGTCTCGGAAAACTCAATTACGAGATGGAATTCCCACGACTTCCCGGGACTATAAAATCTCCAAGCGTCCCTGAAAATCTACCAGAGAACCAACTAGGTGCTGGACTTATCAAGTTCTCTGATGTTGTGGACTGGATTTTTACAACTTTCAATATTTCAGACCCTCTTAGAAGCATTTTAATTGCTTTCATGCCAACAGTAAAAACATATTTGAAGCAGTTGACTGCAAATTGGCCCCTTCTCTCAGCGATTGTATCCTTCGATGGCTAAATCATCCACCGAGGTCACGGATCTAATCACTGTTTTACAGTGGAATTGCAGAAGTATCATCCCAAAAATAGATTCTTTTAAATTTCTAGTAAATAATCTGAAATGTGACGCATTTGCATTGTGCGAAACTTGGCTAACTTCTGAAATATCCTTAAACTTCCACGATTTTAACATTATTCGCCTGGATCGAGATGATCCTTATGGAGGAGTACTTTTAGGGATCAAAAAGTGCTATTCTTTTTATCG
Source organism: Malaya genurostris (assembly GCF_030247185.1). NCBI lineage: Eukaryota > Metazoa > Arthropoda > Insecta > Diptera > Culicidae > Malaya > Malaya genurostris. The sequence goes on along the minus strand of NC_080571.1, from coordinate 115,626,588 downwards.
AATTAACCTCCCCTTGATACCAGGTATTGAAGTTGTCGCATGTCATGTTACAATCAAAGGTAAGGACCTTTGTATTGCTTCCATCTACATTCCCCCTAGAGCCTTGGTTGGGCATCGGCGGCTCAGTAATATCATAGAGCTCCTTCCCGCACCGACGTTGGTTTTAGGAGACTTTAACTCACACGGTACGGGATGGGGTTGTCTTCACGACGATAACAGATCAGCTATGATCCATGATATTTGCGACAACTTCAATATGACAATCTTGAATACGGGAGAAATGACACGGATTCCTGCACCACCAGCAAGACCAAGTGCGCTGGATTTATCCCTTTGCTCGACATCGCTACGGTTGGATTGCACGTGGGAGGTAATTCCTGATCCCCACGGTAGCGACCATCTACCGATCGTAATATCAATCACCAGCGGCTCAAAACCATCGAAGACAATCAATGTTTCGTATGACCTCACACGAAATATTGATTGGAATAACTATGCGACCGTGATATCTGAGAAACTTGAAAGAACTCAACAACTTCCTCCGGAGGAAGAGTACACGTTTTTGGCTGGCTTGATTCTCGACACCGCGACTCAAGCTCAGACGAAACGTGTACCCGGCGCGAAAACTAACATCCGTCCTCCCAACCCGTGGTGGGACAAAGAGTGCACAAATTTAAACGCGGAGAGAGCCTCCGCGTATAAAGTATTTAGAAAAAATGGAACACCTGATAATTACCGGAATTACGCGGCGTTAGACGTTAAAACTAAGAACTTGATTAGAGCTAAGAAACGCGGTTACTGGCGTCGGTTCGTAGACGGCCTAACAAAAGAAACATCTATGAGCACTCTTTGGAACACAGCCCGACGAATGCGCAATCATAACACAACGAATGAAAGCGAGGAATATTCTAACCGCTGGATATTCGATTTCGCTAAAAAAGTATGTCCAGACTCTGTTCCGGAACAGAAGATCACCCGCGCCGCGACACCAAATACAAACGAAACACCGTTTTCGATGGTAGAGCTCTCACTTGCGCTCTTGTCATGTAACAATAAAGCCCCGGGATTAGACAGAATAAAATTCAACTTGTTGAAAAATCTGCCTGACCCCGCCAAAAGGCGCTTGCTGAGTTTATTCAATAAGTTCCTTGAGGACAACATTGTTCCACATGACTGGAGACAAGTGAAAGTGATATCCATTCAAAAACCAGGAAAACCAGCCTCCGATCACAATTCGTATCGGCCGATTGCTATGCTTTCCTGTATCCGGAAATTGTTCGAAAAAATGATTCTGTTTCGTCTAGACAATTGGGTCGAGACTAATGGCTTACTTTCAGATACACAATTTGGTTTCCGCATGGGCAAAGGAACGAACGATTGTCTTGCGTTGCTCTCAACCGAAATTCAAATGGCATTTGCTCGTAAGGAACAAATGGCGTCAGTTTTCCTAGACATCAAGGGGGCTTTTGACTCAGTTTCTATAAATATCCTATCTGAGAAGTTGCATCAGCATGGTCTTTCACCAATTTTGAATAACTTTTTGTACAATCTATTGTCAGAGAAATACATGTATTTCGCGCATGGTGATTTGTCGACAATACGATTCAGTTACATGGGTCTTCCTCAGGGCTCATGCTTAAGCCCCCTTTTATACAATTTTTACGTAAACGACATCGATAAATGTATCAACACATCTTGCACGCTGAGACAACTTGCCGACGACAGCGTTGTGTCCATTATAGGACCCAAAGCTGGCGATCTGCAAGGGCCGTTACAAGATACTCTTGCCAGCTTATCCACATGGGCTCTTCAAATGGGTATCGAGTTCTCTACGGAGAAAACTGAGCTGGTTGTATTTTCAAGGAAGCGAGAACCAGCACAACTACAGCTTCAACTAGGGGGTGAAAACATAGCTCAGGTCTTCACATTCAAATATCTCGGGGTCTGGTTCGACTCCAAAGGCACCTGGGGATGTCACATTAGGTATCTGAAACAAAAATGCCAGCAGAGAATCAATTTTCTTCGTACAATAACCGGAACTTGGTGGGGTGCCCACCCAGGAGACCTGATCAGGCTGTACCAAACAACGATATTGTCCGTTATGGAATATGGATGCTTCTGCTTCCGATCCGCCGCGAACACCCATTTCATTAAGCTGGAAAGAATTCAGTATCGTTGTTTGCGTATTGCCTTGGGTTGCATGCAATCAACTCATACGATGAGTCTTGAAGTGTTGGCGGGCGTCTTACCGTTGAAAAACCGGCTCTGGGATCTCTCATATCGCTTGCTCATTCGATGCGACATTTTGAATCCTCTGGTGATTGAAAACTTCGAAAGGTTAGTTGAGCTTAATTCTCAAACCCGTTTTATGTCCTTGTATTTTGATTACATGGCTCAGAATATTAATCCTTCTTCGTTTGCTTCCAACCGTGCTCATTTCTTGGATACTTCTGATTCTACTGTGTTTTTCGACACATCCATGAGAGAAGAGATTCGTGGAATTCCGGAACACGTACGCCCTCGAGTGGCCCCTAATATATTTTATAATAAATTTAGAACAGTCAACTGTGAAAAGGTGTTTTACACTGATGGATCAAACATCGACAGGTCCACAGGCTTCGGCATCTTCAATCAAAACATCACCGCTTCTTACAAACTCAGTGATCCGGCTTCAGTTTACGTCGCAGAATTAGCTGCTATTCAGTACACCCTCGAGATCATTGAAACCTTGCCCAAAGACCATTACTTCATTGTCACGGACAGTCTAAGTTCAATAGAAGCTCTCCGCGCAGTGAAGCCAGGAAAGTATCCCCCATATTTACTGGGGAAAATACGGGAACACTTGCGAACTTTATCTGAACGGTCTTATTTAATATCGTTAGTCTGGGTCCCTTCACATTGTTCCATTCCGGGCAATGAAAAGGCAGACTCATTGGCTAAGGTGGGCGCATTACAAGGTGACATTTATGAAAGACCAATCTGCTTCAATGAATTTTTCAGTATTTCTCGTCAGAAAACTCTCGAAAGTTGGCAAACTTCATGGACGAATGACGAACTGGGACGATGGCTACACTCCATTATCCCTAAGGTATCGACGAAACCTTGGTTCAAGGGGATGAACATGAGTCGTGATTTCATTCGCGTTATGTCACGACTCATGTCAAATCACTATACATTTAACGTACATCTCCGGCGTATCGGGATCGTGGAGAACGGGCTCTGCACCTGTGGCGACGGTTATCAGGACATCGAGCATGTCGTGTGGTCGTGCGTAGAGTATCGCGACGCCAGATCGGAGCTATTGGAATCCCTCAGGGCCCGAGGTAGACCGACTGAGGTTCCGGTTCGGGATGTGTTGGCGAGTCGGGATAGTTCATATATGCTTCTGATATACCAGTTCCTCAAACACATTAATATACAAGTGTAATCTGTTACATCTTGCTTAGAAAGTTCCTCCTATTTATCGACGTTATTTCAACTGTGGCTAAGAATTATTTTCACCTGCAGGTTCGACACTAACTTCCGCCGATTACCCCGAGTCCTCTTCTGTCCACCATCTTCATCGGAACTAACAAGATCTTTTTGCTGTCACTAACCTTCTCGCTTCCCCCCTCCCCGTCTCTTCTCCATCTCGATGTCAACTAATTAGATCTCTGTCGTTCTTAGTCATTTCGTTCCCATATCCCCATTTTACTTCGTTTTCCGCAATATTTACTTCTCTATATTTTTCGTTATATTTACATCACCATCATCGCCCACGGAAGGTCGCTCTAGTCATGCGGGCCACCCGCCGGGTATTCGTAGCCTGGGGGTGTTTCCCGCGGACCCACACGGACCGAGGGATGCGGCCAACGTCATCTGGAAGACTCATGATATATTCCATCCACCGGCCGGTGCCGATCGCCAGCTGAAGGTTGGATCTGCCAAAGTCGACCACTGCGACCCCAATACAACATTATCCAATCATACTATCCTAGTTTTAAATTAGTCGTTAATAAAATTAGAAAAAGTCCTTGGCACCTTAGAGCTAAAGCAGTGTGCCTTAAAAATAATTATATTATTGAATAAAAAAAAAAAAAACATTCAATAGTTCATAAGTTCTTACACTTTTGTTGTTTATCCATAGATAAGTCTTACAGCTTAATCCAACTGGCAACGCGTGCAATCTAAACTTTTAAAAGTAATTTACTTCAATTGATGTTAACCTCGTGTTAGCACTGAAAACCTATTTGTTTTTATTAGGAGTATGTAAAACTCAGTTCATAATTTGTTTATTTACAGTTTTGAAAAGAAAATAAAACGCTCTCATATTCAATATTCAACTCATTGTTAGCAAATACAGAGTGAGGCGACGAGCAGCGTGATGCCTTCCCATATAAAAGTTTGCAAAAACCCCAAATATTCGAAAACTGCCTATTTAATAGCTTCCCATCAATATATTTAGATTACCTAATAAATTTATAACTTTATATTATACAATCGTTCTCATAAGATGATATATATTGTGTGAATTGTGCAAGGTTTTATTTATTTAGTTCCAGAATTGTAACGGCGTACCTATACTAAAGTACGACACTCTTATTCTGACACACAAATTAATAAGACAGGACAAAAGAAAGTATAAAATTGTTCATTTACAGAAGTACACACGGTACGAATTACAATAATTTCGATGGAAAAAATATCGAAAAGTTCATTAATAATTATTTTACTGATAATAATAGTAAACTGCGCAGGCTACAATAAATGAAACGTGTCATTTTTTTCATTTTATACCTAAGGAGTGTATCGAAAACTAGTTAGCAACATTGACTATTGAATAAAAAAACGAACAAAACATATTTTGACATCAGTTTTCGATATATTGTAGGAAAAATACATTTTTATGCATTTCACTGATTATATTGAAGAAAATTCTAGTTTCTGTGAAACGCTCGCATTTTGGACTTGACATTCTTCATTAAATTCTGCACAGTTACACAGTTTGTGACTTTCCTGGTGGCAGCTGTCCAGTTTTTTTAACTCCTGCATGTTTTGGGACACTGTATCTTCCTTCCGAAAGTGCCGTTTGACAATTGCCCAATACCTTTCAATTGGCCGAAGATCCGGGCAGTTCGGTTGGTTGATGTCCTTTTCCACGCATTGTACATTATTTTTTGACAACCACTGTAGAACGGAGTTGGCGTAGTGGGCTGAAGCCAAATCCGGCCAGAAGAGAGGAGGAGCCTTATGCTTTCTGTACAGTGGCAGCATTCTCTTCTTCAAACATTCTTCCTCGTACACCTTGGCGTTGATTGTGCCCTTCGTGAAGAAAATCGACGATCGCAAACCACAGGCACAAATTGCTTGCCAGACCAACACCTTCTGCCCAAACTTTTCCATCGTCACCGTGGTGTCAGTGTCGTCCAGGTCCTGGAACACCGATTTCGTATAAGCAGCGCTTGAGAGTCTTCCTTGGCGTAGGTTTCGTCGTCGATCAGGATGCATCCGTCTTTATTCTGTAGAATCCGATTATACAGTTTTCGCGCTCTTGTTTTGGCCTGAACTTGCTGTACCAGGGACTTTTTCGGCACCTTCTGTTTCTTGTACGTTTTCAGGGAGTTCCGAACTTTGATCCGTTGAATCATCCCGATGCTGGTGTTGAACTGCTTGGCCAAATCCCGCGTCGACGCCGATAGGTTTTTCCTGATGTACTCAACAACTTTAAAGTCCCGGCCGAGCTGGCTGGGACCCGTTTTCCTACCGGATCGGGGCAAATCCTTCATGGAAAGGGTCTTACCGAACTTCTCGATAATATTTTTGACACTGGTGTGGTGCACTTTCACCCGTTTTGCAATTTCGTTGTACGTGACACCACTTTCTGAGCACCAAGTGTGCAGAATTTTCTTTCGCGTTTCCGGATCAATTCGACTCATCATTGAAACGATAAACCGTACCGAAACCAATCGATTGCGCAGCTGTTATTGACATGTAAACAAACATGTCACCGCAAAACACGCTGCAAAAAATTAAGCCATTTCAGAGTAATATATGTTTGAATGTTGCTAACTACTTATCGATACACTCCTTACTCAGTTGGTATTTCGAAAACGCAATGTCGCTCACTCCATCAAAACTGTCGTCCGAGCATGAGAAAGACAAACAAGCGTCATGAGTTTATCATTTTTAATACTCGCTGAAACCAAACATTTCAGAAACCTATGATTTTTAGTAAGTTTAGTAAGTAAGTAAGACAATATAATAGTATTGATGTCTCATGTGAATATTTTGTTATTCAATTTCTGCCACCATCACTGTGCGTTGTAACATCTGGCGGTAAAACAACTTATTAATGGAAACATATACACTGAGCTCCTTTTCACGCTGAGGATACCATTCGCACAAAAAAAAACTGCACAAAAAAACACGTAACTTCGGAAATCCGCGTAGAAAAAATCGCGCAACTTCAGAAATCCGCCTAAGTTTGGAAATTCGCGTGAAACTGCAAAACTATAGAAATTTTTGTTGTTGCCAAATGTCTTCAAAAATTTATGAAACATCGAGATGCGGTGTTATCTCTACAAAAATTTGTTTGAAAAATATCGACTATGAGATTTTCGAGATTTCAGAAATCGAAAATTTTTGTTTGATGCCAAATGTCTTAGAAATGCATAAAACGTCGTAGTTTCGAAATTTTTTTTTTTGATTGAATATTTTCTTAGTGTCAGATGGTTGAATTAAGAAAAAAAAAAATTCAAGATAACACCAAATTTCGACGTCGAAAACAACGAAACATTTGTATTTCTAAGACGAAAGACAACACTGCACTTTCCTTCTAACGAACCGAAGACATCTTATTAACAAGATATCCAGCTCTCACATTTCTCGAAAAAATCATTGGCAACATCTTTTTTGCGAGAATGGTTCCCTTAGGCGAGTCCGCATCGAATCTCGTACATAGAAGTAAGGGAGAGAAATGTCAAACTCGTGCGCGCCAAAATAGCACCCATACAATTGGCATGGCATGTAGAATGTGATACCGTGTGATGGCGTTGCTGAACTGGAGATTGATTTCGCTCCAAGCTGACAGGGTCTGTAACAAACTTAGAACTTATACACTGATGATGGTAGTAAATAGCACTAGTATCTGTGTCTTTTACTATTTCGTGACATTATTGGTGAAGTAATGAATAATTTTTTAACATATTGGAATTAAATGGAATTTAGTTACTTTGAAAGCGATTTAGTTAATTCCACTATCTGCTCTAAAGTAATAATTTTTGTTCTGCTTGCATATAACTTCTTTTTACAAAAATGTATCCTATTCTATTTTCATTAATAATTTTTTCCTATTACATTATCTTCTTTTTTAGATATAATTATACCTCAGTCATCGAGGTTATATAGCACAAGACAAGTCTTCAGAATATTTTTAAGGGCTGGTTTCACAGATAAATTGTCACAAAAATAAAAAAAATGGACTTATTTGTATAACACATCCACGTACCGTGTACATGTATATTTGAAGACGATTCTTAGGTTTCAATATAGTAGCAACATAGCTTTGTTTACTGTTATGACATGATTATGATTAGATGTTTTATTAACAGTACCAACAATCCGATTATAGTTCTAGCATTATAATCACAACTCACTAGGACCTGTTGATTCTACCTTAAATTGGCCTCATCCTACCTTCGTAGGAATGGATCTGAAAAATTATCAAATTGTTCTGTTAGATTATGCATCGCGTGGGAAGTGCATTGCTCCAGATGTTCGGATGGGAAAAGCATTTTGATTGATCCAGCGAAAATTCAAGAATGCGCCTAGAGTCACACAGAAGAAAAAACAAATAACTGGAAAACGATCATCACCTCAAGCAAAGTACGCTTTGGTTAGTATGTTTCTAGTTCAATTGAGATCAACTTTCCTCCCCGTAGTTTTCCGTTTCGAAGATTTTACGGTGAACTAGAAAACAAGATGTATGTTAAGCGATAATACTCTTTCCTATGCATTCGCGAGTGACTGCAAGCGGCCGACCCTGGCTGAGACCCGCAGCTCGGCGGTATGGTTGCAACTGCAGCAGTCATATTGCACTTTGCATGAAGTGGAGCGACAAAATGAGTAATCTTCCGGTTGATCTTGTAATTTGCAAATAAATATTATATTGCAAGTCTGGCTCAGTTCATTGCATTTTATAACGCGATTCACTTTGGCGCTTCGGGTTCCGCTGCTAGGAAACAGTTCGTGGATCTCGCAGGCGATTTGTTGTTTGGCTTTCGCACTTCGATTGAAGATTTCAATTATGATTCGGGCTTAACGCCGCATTTTCGTTCTCGGTTAACCTGCGGCAATAGCCCAATGTTCATGTCGAACTAGATTGGGTTTAAAGTCTGTATGGAAAATGTGAACTAGTTCAGAATGTTTTCTAGAAATAGTGTCGTCATCCCCGTCAATTGAAATAAGTGAATATACTCAAAATTCGTTGCATCAGCAATTGAAGCTGATCAAATGAATATCTAAATAGCATAATCTGGTCTAAAAGCTGAATCAGAACTAATGACATATTTTACAGTAATTTGGATACAGTAACAGCGAAAACCAATGGACTAAACGTATATTTAAAAAAAAAAGATTAATACTTTTTGCAGAACTTTGTGTGTGTGCCAGAGATCAGAGAGGAAGTTCACGAAAAATCAACTACCCCGGAAACTGATGATTTATAAGAGACACTCTATGAAAAATCGATTTTCGCCTTTATCTTTTATAGAAAGTCTATGCAATCACTGTAACAATTGAACATGTATCATTCTACTCAGTTGGTCGAGATTGCAAAATGACTGCGTATATGACAAATAATGCCACTCACTTGTCTCAGAAATGGCTGAATCGATTTTCATGAACATAGATTCAACAGTGGTCAAAAAAAATTATTGAATTTTATTTGGATTTGATTTTAAATTAAACTTAAATTAAAGATCGTGTGTTTCCATTAACTTGATTTAAAAAAAATTAAATTTAAATGAAAGGTCTTATTGTGTGATTAACCGCTGTCGAAATTCATTCGGATTATATTTTTTTCGTGTCAACCGGATGACAACTATTTTATAATCAGTCTCGGGAGCAGCTCAATATGTCGTATGCATGTTACTGTATTAAATTTTTTTTTCGAAAACTCAGATTCAAATGAACTGAATACTGCTACTAAATTTTATCCCGATCTGACTTCTGGTTCCGGAATTACAGGGTGATATGTACCAAAAAAAAAATCACGCACGTTTCTCAGAGATGGCTGAACCGATTTTCACAAACTTAGATTCAAATAAAAGATATTATGACCATATAAAAAGTTTCTGAATTTCATTTGGATTCGACTTCCGGTTCCGGAATTACAAGTAAATATGTGCAAATTTATGAAAAAATGCTCACTTAATTTTTCTCGGAAATTTCCACACCGATTTTAACAAATTAAGAAGCAAATAAAAGGTCTTAAAATTCACTAAAAATTGCATGTAAAGCTGATCCAATCCGACTTTCGGTTCCGGTTAAATTCATCATATTGGCAGATCTTCTTAATTAGTGAATATATAAAACTGCTTTTGATCTACTAGTTTCCGGTTTCCGCTTCCGAACGCACCGATACTAGTGAAAATGAGCTCCAAAAATGGAATTCACTTCGATTTCCCTGCAACGATTGAACCGATTTCCACAAATCATGATTCAAAATAAAGCTCTTATTGTCTTAAAAGATACTGTGAAATTTCATCCAGATCAGACTTTCGGTTCCGAAACTATAGGACGATGAGTGTTAAAACATTTAAATCGTCTTTCAAAATGACGATGCAAAACTGGTACGCGTCGGTACGTGCCGTACGGAAGAAGAAAACGACACCGGATTTGATCCGTTCGCAGTGTGCTTTGTTCAAATTCTCTGTAAGTCTTTTATTCACTTTGTACTTACTTATTATTATTATCACAAACTCATAATAACGATGCTTTTCTATAACAGTACACTTATTATCTTTCTCATATAGAAAGTTTATGCAATCACTTTAAAAAATTGACTTGTGGAAATATACCCGGAAGTCCAAGTGCTCTATACCGTTCGACACAGTTCATCGAGCTGAGCATTGTCTGTGTGTATATGTGTGTAAGTATGTGTCTAAAAATGCCACTTATAAAATAAAAAATCTCATAGCCTTATAGGTTGCTATTGAATTTAATCATACTTTCATAGGGTAAAAGGGGATTAAAAATTGCAGACCGTCATCTAGAGCGACGATGCAAAAAAAAGGTTAAAATTCTTCTGGTTTTGGCTCAAAACTGATTTTTGTAGGCTATATTAGTTACTCACCAACTTCGGCTATACCGGTTCCAGAAGTACCGGAAATAGTGGTCAAAAACTCTAAAACGAGACTCACTCAATTTTCTCAGAGATGATTTAATTTAAAGAAATGATTTTTCAATATCGTTAGACCCTAACCGCCCCTTAACTGACCTCGATTTCTGCACTTTTTTTCTATAATAAAAATTTTAATACCTATTTTGATGATCATTCATCTCCAGAATCAGGGAAATTGATCATATGTGCGGGTTTAGTAGTCGAACTCAAGGAAAGTGATGTGAAAAGTGAAAATCGTACCCATCACGCTATGCCCGCCGTTATTGATGTACAGTATTTGAATGTCTATCTCAAGTGCTATGATTCACTACTCTACCTACTGTTAATGGATCTGAGACATGCTATGATTTTTTTAATATCTAATTTAAAATCGAATGTTACTATTTACTTAGTACTAAGGTTCAACGTGTTCACGAGAATTGTTTACAAATAAGAAATGAATATTGAATATTGAGCCATAGTGTCATATTTTACATTTTATTGAGGTCGTTGTTTTTAGTAGAAGATTCATAATTCTATTTTTTTATTATACGTACTCTACCTGTACCATGTTTGCTTAATGATCTATCGAAAAGGGCCAATAACGCTTTCAGAGCTGGTGCACGTTTTCAACAAGGTTGGTTCATTGAAAAACTCTCTCGTAGACCAAAACGACGGTACTTAGCGGTACATTTTCTTATTTCTCAATACATCCTAATGGACGCACGGAAGACAGAGGGCACCAATCTTGTACAGATTCTTCATAGGTGCCCATGTTGTGTTGCTTTAATTATCGCACGAGCGCTTCGGGCCACTGGGAAATGGTTGTCGGTAGGCCTCGTAGAAGCAACAAACCGATAATTGATATGGAATTATTGTTTTACTCCCGGAGCACTGACTGACGAGAGCACCGGGTGCGGAGGGAACACGAGAAACGGTAGAATCGCATGCCCTGGTATGTGCATGCATATCTTAGTAGGCAGCTTCTTTGAACATAGAAATGTCCGGGATAGGAAAATGTTTTGTCTCTGCTCACAGCTATTGAAACCCGTTCACTGGAAAACGCACGGACAAAGCATTGAGAGCTTTCGAAGAAATGTTTCTTAGCAGCACGTTGTGGGAGTAACAAGACCATCGAGATTTAATAATTTTACAGTATCACATATCGATTTTGAAAATTTGCGTGTATGTTCAGTTTGGAAGCATTGAATGAAGTCTTGTCTAGGGTTTCCTGCTCGGGAAATTACTCCAAAGACAGGATTCCTTTCTTAATCCGATAAAATCGTTATATCTTCTTCTGGTTCTGGTTGGCGTCACCTCACTTGAGATGACGCCGATTTGATGGCACAGCAACTTAGGCTATATTGCCAGTTAATTTTCGTTTATAGTCCAATGGACTTTCTTTTCACTAGACTACAAGCGAAAATGTCGCTGCGTCGAGTCGTCAAAGTACGGATAAAAATCCTTTCTTTCTTGCGAAATACTCGATTTTTTCCGGACTAACAAATCCAACGTGCTTACCCGGTGAGAGTTTCACCGGAAGTGAAATCGTTATATCAATTACTTATTATCGAATGATATAAGAAAACGTCAAAGTTTGAGTAGTTACTACTAGTTATCAATAATGATCGTTATTAATTCCTACTCTCAATTTGAGTTTGTTTTGTCCAAGAAGCATCATCATCATTAAAGCCAATACTGCGAATACAATAAAAGTGGTTAAACAAAAAAAAGTACGAATCAAGTCGAAAACGATAAAGTGAATCTTGAGGCCTGCACGCTAGAACATAGTTGCTCAGAGTCTTTCGAATGATGTATGTAATCGTCAAAATTTGAGTAGTTACATCAGTTACCATCAATGATCATGAGTGAGTTCTACTCTCATTTTGTTTATTTTTTTAGCTTAAGAATCAAAAAGCAACTAATGAGTTACTTTCTATCCTCGGCCATTGGTATTGTGAGCGTATCAAATAATCTAATAGAAGCTTTCAAATGTCTCTATACATATCAACATCGGTTTAGTCGTCTACGACTAAAAACTGAGCGTTTTGTCGGTTACGTTACTTATACCAAAGTTACAGCCATCCCAAGTAACCAGTAAGCATTAATCATTGCAGTAAAATAGCCTTTTTCGAGCACCAAAAATTGTCCTAGCTCTATATCTGCCAACTGAAAGCTCATTGGGCCTAATTCAGTCTCAAGAGCGATTGAAATGCCTATCATCGATTATGTGCTGTCATAATGCGGCATCAGTATGTGCTTATTGGGCCGGTGAAACTTGTTAAGCCCAGGTGGGTACTTTTTCGTACCTGGGGGAACGACCCACTATTTTCAAGCATACCTTAATTCTAAAGAAAATGTTATTTATCCCTTAAAAGAGCAAGATCGATTTTTTAAATATTTTGTTTCGGTATAACTTTGCATGAAACGCGTAAATTCGATGTTTTAGACGATTTCGATTTTTTGTTTCAAAACAAAATTGCGCAATTAAGCGTTAAATACGACGTAAAGCTTTTATGGGTTGTTCGAATGGTTGACGTAGAACTACTCAACTTGTACCGAAATTAGTGCCAACATTTGTTTTGAATATTGAGGCAGCAGTCTTTTGTGTTCCCTTTGAACTTATTTGTGTCAGTGAATTTTCGCAATTAACTTTTTTTTAATTTTTGTTACCCTGACAGTTTAATTTGTTGGGATTGATGATGGAAGGTGCTGAGCTCGTTCATCCAGTAGTTGAGGTTACCCTGCTATATCCTCGAATTTGAAAAAAACTGCCGAATTTCGATCAAAATGTGTCTCGTGTGGATCGAACGGTGCACAAAATAAATCCACAAACGGTCCAGCCGCTGATGTGCACATCACTTTAGTCAAAAGGTCCCAGGACTGATTCAAAGAAATGTCATACTAACCTCATTTTCCGAAAGTACCAAATATAAGATGACAGGTGTCAAACTTTCACGCCAATCGGACTACAAACACTAAGCCTACCGACATATAAGTGGCTTTACTTTTTCATTTATGAAAACCTGTTTTAATCCACCTAGTGGTGTAATGATGCCTTTCTCATATTTAATACTGTGGTATTCTATTCAAAATGTTTCTCTTCGATTTTTGAAAGAATTGAAAGAAGATTGGGAATATTGGTTTTGAGTCCAGTTTAGATTTTTTTTACGGTTTTTGTTTCGCCTGTTTAAATGATGGTGTAAAATATTAAGGAATCTCGTATTGATCGTGAGACCTTCCATTTGAATTTAAGTTTGTGGAAATCGGTCAAATCATCGCTGAGAAAAGTGAGTGAGATCCATTTTGAAATATATGAAATATATGATAGCCGAAATCGGTTCGTTTAATTGCCTACTGCTAATGGATATCAATTTGTGTAGTTTTGAGACCAGTTTAGATTTTTTTTGCGTTTTTTGTTTCGCCTGTTTATGTGACGGTATCAAATTTTTAACACCCTATAATTCCGGAACCGGAAGTCAGATCCGGATGAAATTTGGGTCTTTTATTTGGGACTATAGGAACTGTCATCGATCACGCTATCTCTGAGAAAAGTAAAGGCGTAGTTTGAAATAGGATTTTTTTCACTAATCACCTTGTAATTTCGGAACCGGAAGTCGGATCAAACAAAAATTCAGGACTTTTGTATGGGACAATTATACACAGAAAGAAATTATGAATTTTACAGGTGACATAATTCTTCAAACGATACAATTCATAACTACTGAACTTCTCAAATGACATAATATTCCATTCGATCAGAAATTTACTAGCTCCGAGTGTATTTTGCACTCGGCTAGCAAGTGAGAGTGTAAGAATGGGCTCAGCCGACTCTGAGAAAAATTAGTGCACTTATTTTCATTTTTTTGCACATATCACCCTTTAATTTTGGAACCGGAAGTCGGATTCGAATAAAATTCAGAAACTTTGTGTGGGGTTACAAGACCTTTCATTTGAATCTATGAAAATCGGTTCAGCCATCTCCGAGAAAAGTGAGTGCAAAAAAATGTTACATACACACATACACACATACAGACATTTTGCGTACTCGACGAGCTGAGTGGAATGGTATATGCCAATCGACCATCTGGACCTCGGTTCAAAAGTCGGTTTTTCATAGTGATTTCATAACCTTTCTATAAGAGAAAGGCAAAAATGAAAATATCGATTTCCGTTTATTGATAAAACCGCGCAAGCCCAACAAGTTTGAGAAGTGTTATCCACACAGAAAGAAATTATGAATTTTACAGGTGACATAATTCTACAAACGATACAATTCATAACTACTTAGCTTATCAAATGACGCAATATTCCATTCGTACAGAAATTTACTGGTTACGAGTGTAATTTGCACTCGGCTAGCAAGTGAGACTGTATGAATTTATATGCACGATTTACCAGCCAAGCAGATATGTGCTTCTGTGGCTCAGTCGACTAACTGGTGTGCTTTGTGATCTAATGTTTTTCGGTTCGGGTCGCGTTGTTGCTGTTGCAATTTTTCATCTTCTTGAATATAAATTTGTGAAAAATATGACGCTCCATTTATGTGCATCTAATAAGATGTAAAATCACAAGAATTTTTCGAACTGTGCATATTCGGATTAAAAACAAAGATTTGTGGTATTCTGATTTTAAATGTGGCCAAATGAGGCAGTCATCCCGAAAAAATTAATCAAGTTTTGACAATCCTAGTTAGTTTCTGGACTTTTTGAACGTTGTGTTTTTGTACAGCAGTATCGAACCGTACAGAGTGCAAGTCGATTCGATACTGAATCTTGTTTTGTATGAGCGATTTTCTTAAATGCGAACGCACTCATTCAAGAGCCGAAATCTTATAGAAACCGCGAGCTTATGTATACAAAACTGTCGTATCTGTTGGAGGAAATCATGACAATGGTTCGAGAAACTGGTAAAATTAGAAATACTTCGTTACTAATTGAAGATTCGATTATCATTTATCTGTGATATGATATCGAATATCAGTTTAATATGTAGATGTTCAAAACCTGACCGCTGTTTGTACGATCTTATTTTCTGTATTTTGAATTTGAACCCCAGTATAGAAAACAAAAATGTAATCCTACGTCAAAAGTGAAGATATAGAACGGGAAGGTGCGATGTAAAGGTTCATTTGAGCACACAGAAATCACGTTTCACCTTTCTGTTGCATATCTTTACATCCTTCCTCTATTATTCTGAGTTACAAATATTCTAATTATGAATCATACTAATATTACCATTGTTTATCGATCGAAATTTCAGGTGGGTAATTACCCACCTTTGGATTTTTCGGATGGGTAGTACTACCCACCGTACCCACTTCTTTCACCGGCCCTGCTTATTGGTTATTTGATCTTCGAACTTGATCTAAGTTTGTGGAAATCTTTGAATGGTGCATACAAAAACATACATGCATACTCGCAGATGTTTTCCGATCTCGTCGAGTTGAGTCGAATGTATTTATATCCGAATGTACTTATATCCGTTCATAAGTCGGACCTTCCAGCAATTCTATATATTTTCTATAGAGAAACGAAAAGTCTGTTTTAATACATCTAGTGGCGTAATTATGCCTTTCTCATATTACTGTGTGATTCATCAAAATGCTCTTCGATTATTTTTTAATCAAAGCAAGAATGTTTGTTTAATTAGCAATTAACAAAAAAAACGGCCTTTTTTTAATTTAGAAGGATTTTTGTGAATCAAAAGTTTGATTCCTATAAATTTCTCCTTCTTATGGGATCATAGGACCTTTCATTTAAAACTCTAAGTTTGTGAAACTCGGTTGAGTTTGAGTGAGTTCCTTTTAGTCATTTTCGATCACTATTTCCGGTACTCCAGAAACCGGGTGCTGACACCCGCTATACCCAATATCGTATTGTTGAAAGGTTCGCTTTTTCAGAATCGCGTATAGAAATATGCTCTTGAAAATGTATTATTTATACTTATTAGCCTGTTATTCCGGAACCGGAGGTTGTATATGGATAACAAATTTTTTTGGGATCGAAATTTCAGTTAAACCAATCAATATTTCAATTTTTTTACCCAGTTACTCTGAAACTGGAAATCGTAAATACTATAGCAGGCTATCAGACTGTAAGGCCTATCACTTGCATCTAGGCTTGTAATAATCGATCTTTGTGAGAATCAGGTACAGGGGACGAGTATAGCGTGATGGGATAGTCGATACCTATTCCTTTAGTTGGGACAGTCTTCACAGTAAAATGAATATTATGAGACAGGCAGCATTACACCACTAGGTGGATTAAAACAGGTTTTTCCACATAAATTCTACACGGAGTACGTCATGATCCATTCGCAACGAGCTTTCGTGGAGTAGAGTTGTGTGATGTTTAATTAATCTTCTAGTCTGGAGTCAATAATTTTAGCTCACAATTGATCTAGGAAAATCATTAATTTGTCTCTTGAGCTCTCTAGGAAAATCGACAAAACGTCATATGCTCTTATGACCCAATTATAATAGATTATAACGTGACCCCGAAGTTCTTCCTGCTGAGTGAATGGATGAAAGCATAAAATAAACAAGTATCCGAGAATCCAGGTCGGTAGCCAAAGGTGGTGGAAATGCAACAAAACGTTTATAATTATTCATGGAAACGAGAATTAACAAGAATTAAAATATTTCGGATACTTTTATTCCTGGATTTATCAAACACTCTCGGAGTGCCGCTTAGGTCCAACAAATGCCTGGTGCCACGGAGGGTGCATAAATCGGCGGCGATGCCAGAGTGTAAAAAGACGAAAGAGAATTCGAGTGCCAAGTGGCTTCGCCCCAAACTTGCTCCAAAAGTTGTGTGTACCCAGTATAAATACGATGTGGTTGGCGAGACCTAACAGGCATGTGTGCTCCGGTCCGATTTTGGAAATGCGGTTGTCAATCTGTCAGATTATGTTACAGATTGTTTTTTCTTCTTTCCTTGAAATTGGCTGGATACTTCGCCGTTCTAGTAATTGATTGTCGACCTGAACGGTTGAAGAAGTGCGAAGGTAGCGGAGCAAACCAGATCAACGCTTTCGTTCAAACTTAGGAAGCATTCGCTGGGAAGCAGGAGTGAAAGGTAAAGGTAAGGTAACCTGTGATATTTGAATGATTGAGTCGTTTTCGGTTCGATATGTAGTTATGT
Organism: Malaya genurostris; assembly: GCF_030247185.1. Classification (NCBI taxonomy): domain Eukaryota; kingdom Metazoa; phylum Arthropoda; class Insecta; order Diptera; family Culicidae; genus Malaya; species Malaya genurostris. The sequence goes on along the minus strand of NC_080571.1, from coordinate 115,609,083 downwards.
GTCCGTGGAAATGGCCGTTTAGCTTCGGTTTGCATTGGTCAGTGAGCGCTCAGTTTTTATCTGTAGCCGTAGAGACGTTATTAGAAGACAGACGATAAATTGTTTCGTGGGAATGGGATTTCACCTTGGCACGGATTTATTGGTAATGCATTTCTGCATGTTCACTACGAAATGGATTGGTTTCCATCCGTATCGCCAGCGCACGAATTTGAATGCGTAAAATTTGCTCCGCTTCCTGAACGGTTCCTTTTGATCGTGGCCCGTTGAAGACCGTGGTGTCTTTTACATTTGTCGAACATCGGTCGAAGAGATTGAACAAGCTCAAATTCCGTTGATGTGAGCGTAAGCCAAATTTTCTCCCAACGGACATTTTTTAAGCTAATTAAGTTGTTTTAATTTGCCTTGTCTTATTTGTCAAAAAATCGAGTTTTGTGATCTCCAAGTTCTGAAAAGGCATTCCTATCATTTTCCATGTGACGCTCGGCACTGGGTTAGCCTTTTGCTCCTGGACTTGGATGGAGAATCCCAAGTTTTTGGGACGTGAAGTCAGCTGAGCCGCAATCGAAAAGTGCAAAATATTGTTGTTCGAAGAAGAGCAGAAAGGCGAAACCGAAGGGTTTCCTACGCATTCACGACATGTTCGTCCATAGTTGCTTTAATTAATTCGCAGTAAATGATTTTTTTTTCGGTAATCGTACGGAGCAACCGAAAAGTTTCTCTTTCCTTTCTGGACAACCGACAGCAGGAATGGCTACATTGTTTGTTAATTGCAAATGGCGGCTATCAATTAGGAATCACTTCGTCGAATCGCCGGTCAGACATATTTCGGGATCATTTTTATTGCATACGTGCGGACGGCTCTGATAGAAGATTATAGTTGCTTACACATTGTCACGAACACTTGAGCAGGGTGCAGTTTAATTTATGGTATACGCTAGTTAAGGGGCAATATACAATACTAGGAAAATAGCCAACGCAAAGCAGTTTTCTTCACTGTCATTGAGATTGAGCGGAAATATCAGTTTATTCGATATATTTTTCGAAATAAAGTGATGTTTTTTCTCGAAGATTTATCGAGCGATAGCGAAGAAAGCTGCTTATTTGTGTTTCAACAACGGCTGTATTTCTGATACTGTAAGTGGAACCTTAACCAGCATTCGTTAAGTCCCATACAATGGTTCGTTAGAACTGTTGTTAAATGTCATTGCGATAATTGTGATGGTGTTCTTTGAAGTGTAGTATTGCTGAATCATCTACAGTCAAACAGTTGTAGTTCCAGAAATGTTTAATCAGTTGACCGAAAATTATGCAATGACTAACTTTACATTTAAAAAGGAGTAATTTTGAATGGCATGAAAAAAAGTACAAAATTTGCATTTTTTTACGTTGGGTGCCTCAAGGATTTGTGTTCGTTTGTTTCACTAATTTTTATGGCTTTAGTGATCAGTTTCTTCTACGTATTGGTCACGAAATTATTGCAGTAGAGTAATTCCACACGGAAAGAAATCCGTTACTGCTGTCATGATTAGAAAATCATGAAACCAATAATTTTACCTTCTCATGAAACCATAAGTAAAAAGTCTTCTCCCATGAAAATTAATCATGGTCCGAAAGTGTGGAGGGAGGAGGAATGTATTTCTTTTAAAGCTCGTAACTCCAATTTTCTATCCGGATATCACTTTGAACCCTCTGCCTCAAGTGATGTGATGGATTGTTTAATAGATTAATGTTAAGACAAAAAGCATACATTGAAAAGCATGAACTACTGAAAACTTTTACTTAATCCTGAGGCATATTCATTTTATAATTGTGTTGGTTTACCCACCGGCTGACAGAGAATTGACAACATAAATATAATGAACCGAAAATTGACATTATAGGTTTTACATTTTGTATGAATATATCTAAATGTATTCTTACATATTCGATGTCACTGTTGTTAAAATTATATTCCGAGAGATAACGTTAACCGAAAAACAATTTCGACTGTAAATTAGGAGCACGAAAATTAGATTTTTTTGTTCAACCAGTTTGATTAATTTGTTTCATAGATATAAGAACACAAGCTGTATTGATTCACCTAAATATTTCAAATAAGACGATTTTGCAAACGATGTTTTGAAAACAAAAAAGGAAAAATCGATTCGCGGTATTCGCAAGAGAGAATTTATGTTGCAAAGATTACAATCGTAGCAGAAACACGCCTGAAGTTATACCCAACAACTTCAAATGCGTTACGCTAAATTGCAACGAAATCAGTCCAAATGGATCATGCTCCGAGAACTTTTAATCATGGTGTATCATCATAACATGAAAATATACTATTTTCCCCAAATCATGACTCGTTTTGCTCATTTCTTGAATCGGAATTTTGCCCGTGCAGAAATTAACAGCTGAAAATGTGGCAAAATCAGGATCGACTTTCTTCGATTCGGATGAAATTTGTAAACGTCTTCACTATGACAAACCAGGATAAGAGATAAAGGGTGGGAGCATAAACAGTTTCATGTTAGGGTAGTGCACGGAAAGAGAAGTAAACACGATGTGTTGTCATATCATTCAAACATTTTCGAGACACACACGGTCTAAAACTATATATTTCGTTTAACTAACAGTGTACGATGTTGTTTCATATTGTAAAAGTTAAGAAACTCTTATTCAAAAGTGCTTGTGACATAAGATTTATAAATTGCTTTTTTTTGCTTTCTACGATTTGCCAAAAAATCAATTTTGTATGGATGGAGAGAACGACTCGACTCGGAAAAATTCGGAAATTGTTACTTGTATCACAACCCTTTTTGGTCATGAATACGATCTACTTTTCTATGGGTCGCGTTTTCAAAATTTACCCTCTGAGAGAGTGATAAGTTTTTGATCGTGAATATCTCTTGTTGTATTTAACCCAACAACCAAATTTTTTCTCCATGCGATCGGAAGCATGATCAGGAATTGGTGATCAAATTTTCAACACTGTGAGATAATAATAAATAAGTCTAAATAAAAGTTTTCTCAAATTGTTGGAAACAGGAAAACTCATTACGCTTGTTTGGTAGTCAGGCACACATCAGTCCCGAGTTTCTACTGGACTTTGGGTAAACTTTGATCGAAAAATGTTCATTTCTTCTAGTGCGTTAGACGGAACTGGAAGTCGTGGTGAGGTTCTTTCACTAACAGCAGTATGAACAAACCTTACATGTGGTCCAAAAACTCAAACGCCCGGGTCTCATTCGCATTTCGGACGTCGTGGCTGGCAGTCACCTTCAACCAGCAGTAGCAAAGAACTATTTTTTTAAATAAATTCTATAACTGAATTCAGAACTTAGATTCTGGTCCACTTGAATTCTGAACTTAATTTCAGGTTACGAGTTTAGTTTCAGACTTCAATTTCAGAATTTAGTTCCAGATTATAGATTCAGAATGAAAAACATTGGCTGTGGAACTGATTCCTAACTGAGGATTTTGGAACTGGTTTCTTGACAATATTTTGGAACTGAATTTAGTTCCTTAATTTATGTTTGGGATTCTGATTTAGGATTTCATCTTCAGAATTCATGAACAATGTTCAGGATATGAATTTAAGATCTGGATTCTGAAACTAAATATTAAATCTAAACTCCGAACCTGAGTTTTAGAATGGACTTCGAAATCAGAAATACTTTCCCGAATTTTTTTTCAGAATTTAATTCCAAAATTCAGTATCATTGGCGTATAGGTTGATGGCAAACCAATCCTTGGGATCCTATTTTTTGTTGGCCCAGCGAGCCTTTTAGCCATTTTTTACTCACTATACTAACGATGGGTGCGGCAAATCCCACAATTTCGAATTTAATTCTTGAATCCAGTTCTAGAACTCAGCTCTGGCCCAGAATTTTAGTTCTGGTAAAGATAAATAAATGATAACAAAAAAGACTCATTAGTTATAAACATTGGAAAAACTACGCAAATCGGTTGTTTTGAACCATTTGAATATTCCCAAAGGATTATGCGAAGTTTACTTCTACTGGGTATCTAAATCTACAAAAGAACTCTATTTGTTCCGTGTTATTTAATGGAATGGTATAATATGTTTCCCGTCGATAAGTCGTACTGTAGTACACATGCACCGTTAAAATTCTTACAAGCCAATTGTCGTATGTTAGAGCCCCGACCTGGAAGGATTCTTAGTGTCATTAGGGTCCAAAGTATTAGCCATGCAATGATTCTGTACACTAAGAATCGGCTGCGAAGTCTGTTGAAACGTAAAGGCAAAATTTCACAAAAGGAATGAAATGATAAGACTTTGCTTTGCTTTACCGTTAAAATTTTGGAAACGAAACCATGATGGTTGAAAAATTCACACAATCTAGTACGATATTCGGAAGTGAGAAAGAAGCATGTCAGTTTTATTCTTATTCATGTCCTCCAGTTATGTCTGTGACATAACCAACCCATCATCAAATCTTCATCCTTAAACTTTTATTGTTGTCCAGAACACTTCTTGTTTTCAGAGCCCATATATTAATTTTTGAATCGCAATTTAGGTAAGGTGCTCTCTTTTTTCGGGTAAGACCGCTATGGCTTTCGATTCATTTGAAGGTCTAACTTCGAAGGATGTCAGTCTTACCCCCAGTGGGTGGTGGTTTTACCCGCACTGGTTGAAGCATCTCAATTTTAAACAAGTTTTTTGTTAAGCACGTTGATTGATAAAATAAAAAAAACCATAGTCTCCAAATTGATATGGTTCCCTTTATTCCATTGAGGAATTCAATCAGCATGTGAGATAACGTGATGCTTTTGACAAATGCTATGTATTTTTCAAATTTTATTAAGAAATTTTTAGTTTACTTGCTGATGTGATAAGGTAGTAAATGAATTTTTATTCACATGTCACTACCCTATGTATTTGAAAATATCGGAATTGTTTTTAAACATAAAAAGTACAGGTGTGAGACATAACTGGATGTCGTGGACACGAATAAAACTGACACTCTTTCATTATACTTACGAATATCAATTAGTTGATCGATTGTGTGAATTGTGCAAGTTTGGCCCTTTTACACTAATAGAATTTGAAACGATACAGCTAAACTGCAGTACAGATTAGTTACATTAAACATTCTGACACACAAATATTACGAAATAACCAGTATAGTTGTTTATGATAAAATAATGGTGGTTCTGAAAAGAACCTTTTATTTTTTTTCCGATGGATACCGCTGACTTCCGTCATCTATTTCCAGGCTGACCTGTTGTCCGTGGGTGCGATACTGATATGTGTTCTGTTGGAATCTCCTGCTTGTTCCGCTTGCGGTAACAAGCTTTGTATTTTGCTTGGAGATTCCTCGATCGCACTATAGTTAACACGATGACAACGACAAACGAATGGCTTCTGAGTCGGTGCTATGCATTTTATATAGCAAATCAGCAGAAAGTTTACTACAAACTACAACTGGTGGAAAAATGGGCCGTATACAGTATAGTGAAGTAAAATTTCGCATAATTCTTTGGATATAACATTATGTTTCTAAATGGCACCTTAGAGAATTTTGATGTCGATTATTTCATTTCGGATTTCAACATTTCAGTAAAAGATACTATCAGAATGTTGTACGGGATTAATTCCTGGCATCCCAGAAGGGCCAAATTGTATAATTCTCTAAGATATTAAACACTGATTGGATATAAATGATTTTAAACATTGTTGCGAATTTAGCACTGAAAATAGCAAAAATAACTAATCAAATTATGTTAGATTTGCAATACACTGCGATTTTTTTCAATTTTCGATTTACAAAGAAGAAATCTTTATAGTTCTTTAGGTAACATTTAGAAGGGTTCGTTTTCTTTCTCTCCAATGCAAACGACCAGCAGCTTTGCTATATGACGCAATCGTTCTTGTTTGAATTGAAACTACACAGAAAGGAAAATAATAGTAGAATATACCATTTCGAGGGTGAAATTAAAAAGAATGCACCATATAAATCTTGTAGAACATACATCTTGATTAATGACCTTCAAAGTTATATTATTCTCAACATTATTTAGATAACACCGAAAAGAATTTATAGAACTGGCGAGGTTCAGCATCCAAGAATCAATCACATCACGGAGGTCCAGAATTTCATCTGCATCTTGAGTAAAATCGTTTAACTTTTGGATTAAGGAGTGTAACGAAAATAAGCTATCCACATACCTTTGTGTTGTACGCATATATTTGTGATGGTTTTTAATGCTCAGATCACAACATGCTGTGCGTTTGGTTGTCGGCTTTCGTTTGTTTACTTGTTTGTGCGGTTGAAATTCTGCGTATTCAAAATGTCGCGTATTTAATAGAAAGTGAAATTGAGGTTCTGGTCACATGGCTAAGTGAGAAGGGTATTCTATGAGAAAATGTGCGAAGTGGTTTGGAATTCATCATGCCAGTGTAAAAACCATTATTAATAAGTTTGGGGAACACTATTCTTTGCATGAGCAACCAGGAAGAGGCAGAAAACCCGGTTATTCCAAACCAAAACTGGACCAGAAAATGATATCTCTAATCAGGAGTTCAAACAAATTTGGGCTCAAGCGTCCAAAAAATGTGATGCAACACTTGTCCGGAACTGTTCCGGAGCGTTCGAACATAAGTTCGAAAATTTGTGAAGGAATAACTTAAATTTCATCCGGTTTTCATTATGCTCAAGTTTAATCTCGTACAATAAGGGATCAATTTTTAGTTTGAATAAAATATCGTTTTTTATCATAATTTGAACGACAAATTTGTGGATACCTTATTTTCGATACACTCCTTATTCTAGACATATTTTTTGAAAAATTTATACCTGAGATTAAAACTTCATCAGCAATGATATCGTCAACAATTATTTTATTTTTTTCACCATCCATTTCACGATAAACACGATTGAGAAAACAAACTTAAACCATACGCAAAAAAAGGCGACTCATGAAAATTTGTTCTGTTTGCCTGCATACGCAGGAACAGTTTTATGGTTATTTCTACTGCAACACGATGTTTCAAAATATTACACTTGTGGTAAACTTAAGAACCAAAGACTATTATTTGAAAATCGTAACTATTATAATTTCAATTTACCATAATTTAGTAAAATATAGAATGAGAATATGGTTATTTAAGTGAATTAACAGATATATTCTAGATGTTTTAAATAGACACTGAATTTATTTAAAATATTGACTATACTACTACTTCGCATATCAAGAGGAATTCATAGTTTTTTCAAACATTGTTTTGTTTAATCGGAGAAAATTCTTGCAAAACTTACTATTCATTAGAATAGTAATTTAGAAATCAGATTTGTTGACGAATCTACCAGAAAATTATTTTCAGTGTAGGAGTCGGTGTTGAACAGTCGTTCGCACCGCACGCGTATAGCTCTTGGCTCCTGGAATTTTTTTTTCTGGCTACCTAGAGTTTCATTGATTCAAGGCTTCAGTCTTTTTCAAGGCTACCTGAATCACTAACTAAGTGACTAAGTGATACAAAGAGTGATATTAGAGTGACTAAGTGATACAAAGAGTGATATTAGAGTGACTAAGAAATTAATCAGCCTTTTTTAAGGCTAGCTAGGAGTCTAATCGAAGACTAATTTAGCCTAGTTAATTTAATTTAAAATTTCATTAATTTCAAAAATGCCTGCGTCCAACCGGAAAGGCAACAAGCCTAAGGCTAAAAATAATTCAATACGGAATAAATCACAATCCGTTATTCAACATTTTTCTAATAACATTCATGATCTTATAGAATCTGAATGTAAAAATAAAAGACAACGGACGGATTTCCCTTCCGTTGATCCTATGCCGTCTAACAAAATTTACGAGATTCTTCCTGAATCCGATTGTAGCGACATAGAAGAAAATTCTTCAAAAATTCCCAAAATGGACGCTTGTCGTTCTGGGAAGAAACATCAATCTATGCCACCAGTGACGGTGATGATTTCCGACTTCAAAGCATTCCGTACTGAGCTTTCTACTTTTCTCCCGGAAGTAAAAGTCTCATTTCAAATCGGACGAAGAGGAGAATGTCGAGTCTTGGTGGATGGATTGGAAGATTACGAAAGTCTTATTCGATATTTGTCCGAAAAATTTCATAAATTTTATTCATATGATATAAAATCAGACAGACCTTTCAAGGCTGTCTTGAAAGGATTATCAAATGATCAAAGTATTGATGAAATTAAAAATGAACTAAAAGAATTGCTTGGTTTTGCCCCTTCCCAAGTAATACTTATGAAAAAAAGAGCGAATGGTACTTCTAAACCACGCTCTGGAATTTCCCATGAACTTTACCTAATACACTTCAATCGAAGTGATGTAAACAATTTGAAAACTTTAGAAAAAGTACGTTTCATTTCCCACATTAAAATTCATTGGGAACATTATAAACGGCATAATCGTATTGCAAACTTAACGCAATGTCGTCGTTGCCAAGGCTTCGGTCATGGAACCAAAAATTGTCATATGGATATACGGTGTTTGAATTGTGGTAAATCGCATTCGAAAGACGCTTGTCCAATGAATGAAACCACTGATAAATTTTCATGTTCAAATTGCAATGGAAATCATAAATCCAATTATTTGAAATGTCCTGTCAGGGAAAAAATTTTAAACGCTCGTTCGCTTAGACAACAAGTCAAATCAACGACCTTAAATTTACAGAACATACCTGAAAATTCTTCTAAGGCACCTGCCAATTCGTCTTCTAACGAAAACAATTTATTGACAGGTAGATCGACCTCGTCATCATCTTCTTCTAATGTCAGTTATGCTGGTATATTAGGTAGAAATCTATCTCCTATTTCTTCTAATGTAAATAATCAAAACACAGGACCGCCTTGCAGTTCTTCTTCTAACGAAAACAATTTATTAATAGGTAGACCGACCAAATCATCTTCTTCTAATGGCAGTCTACCTACAAATATTCCTTCAATGCCATTCGCTTCTTTAAATGAAGTCGATTTAGGCGATATAACTGAAAATAAAATGATCTACCTACAAGATCAACTTTCTCAAATGATCATCCAAATGAATTCGACTTCATCACTTTTTGAAGCATTTCAAATCGGATGGAAATTTGCAAATAATATTATAATGAATTTAAAATTTAACAGTGATGTTAAATAATTATTTGAATATTTTAAATTGGAATGCTCGATCTTTGAAATCGAGTGAAGATGAATTTTATAATTTTCTCAAAGTTCACAAAATTCATATTGCCATTGTGACAGAAACTTTTCTTAAACCAAATGTAAAATTGAAAAGTAATCCACATTATGTGGTTCATCGATTTGACAGGTTTACTGGAATTGGTGGTGGAGTTGCCATTTTTGTCCAACGGCAAATTAAACATCGAATTTTACCTTCTTTCAATACTAAAGTTATTGAAAGCTTGGGAATCGAAGTTGAAACCATTCATGGAATTTATTTCATCGCTGGAGCATATTTGCCATTCCAATGCACCGGCGAACAATTAAATTTCTTTAAAGGCGATTTGCAAAAACTTACAAGATATCGATCGAAATTTTTCGTAATAGGGGACTTAAATGCTAAGCATGTCCAGTGGAATTGTAGGCAAAATAACAGTAATGGTAAAATACTTCATAATCAACTCTCAGCTGGTTACTTTACAGTTCTTCATCCCAGTAATCCTACTTGTTTCTCTTCCGTGAAAAACCCGTCTACAATTGATCTGGTTCTAACAGATCAAAGTCACATTTGTAGTGAACCGATTACTCATGCTGATTTTGACTCAGATCATCTTCCTGTAACATTCAGACTTTCCAACGAAGCTATAATTAATTCAATTAGTTCTATTTTCAACTATCATAGAGCAAATTGGTTGGATTACAGATCTCACATTGAAAATCATGTGGATCATGAAACTATTTTAGAAAATTCTGCGGATATCGACACAGCAATTGATAATTTGAATCATTATATTATCGAAGCTAGAAATCTTTCAGTTCCCAAAGCTCAAACTAAATTAAATTCTCCTATCATCGATGACAATCTTCAACTGCTCATTCGGTTGAAGAATGTTCGTCGACGACAATATCAACGTTCTCGTGATCCTGCTATGAAAAACATAGTTAAGGATTTACAAAAAGAAATTAAACATAGATTTACTCTTTTGCGAAATGAAAATTTCGCTAAAGAAGTTGAACAAATTAAACCATATTCTAAACCTTTCTGGAAACTTTCTAAGGTTCTTAAGAAACCTCAGAAACCTATTCCTGCTCTCAAGGAAGGAAATCAAATACTTCTTACAAATGGCGAAAAAGCTCAAAAACTTGCTCAGCAGTTCGAGAGTGTCCACAATTTTAATTTGAACGTTGTGAGTCCTATTGAAAATGAAGTCTCACTGAAATATGATCATATTTCAACCCAAGTGTTATCACACGATGACATTATTGAGACGAATTTTGATGAAATTAAATCAATTATTAGAAAACTTAAAAACATGAAGGCTCCTGGTAATGATGGAATTTTTAATATTCTTATTAAAAATCTTCCCGATGTTGCCTTGAGACTCCTGGTTAAAATTTTCAACAAGTGTTTTTCATTAGCTTACTTCCCAAAAAGATGGAAAAACGCTAAAGTAATTCCTATCCTAAAACCTGATAAAAACCCAGCAGAAACATCAAGTTATCGCCCAATTAGCTTACTTTCTTCTATCAGTAAACTTTTTGAAAAAATTATCTTGTTAAGAATGATGACTCATATAAATGAGAATTCAATTTTTTTACCAGAGCAGTTTGGATTTCGTCATGAACATTCAACTACTCATCAACTTGTCAGAGTAACGAACATGATAAAATCAAATAAATCTTCTGGGTTATCCACTGGAGTTGCTCTTCTAGACATAGAAAAAGCATTCGACAGTGTTTGGCACAAAGGTTTAATAGCAAAAATGTCTGATTTCCAGTTTCCTATTTATTTGATCAAAATGATTCAAAATTATTTAACTGATCGTACTCTTCAGGTTAGCTATCAGAATTGTAAATCTGAATTGCTACCCGTACGAGCCGGTGTTCCGCAGGGTTCGAGTGTAGCTCCAATCTTGTATAATATTTTCACTTCTGATCTTCCAAATCTACCCGTTGGTTGTCAGAAATCGCTATTCTGTGACGACACAAGTCTGTTAGCCACAGGTAGAAATCTAAGAGTGATCTGCAGTCGCCTACAAAGAAGTTTAAATATTTTCAGTGATTATCTGTCAAAATGGAAAATTAAACCAAATGCAGCAAAAACGCAATTAATTATCTTTCCTCACAAGCCAAGAGCTTCTTTTCTTAAACCAAACAATAATCACATTCTCAAATTGAATGGCTTGGAATTGACATGGTCTGATCAAGCTAAATACTTAGGTTTAACGTATGACAAAAAACTCACTTTCAAGGATCACATTGAAGGAATCCAGGCAAAGTGTAATAAATATATTAAATGTTTATATCCTCTTATAAACAGAAATTCTAAGCTCTGTCTAAAAAACAAATTGTTAATTTATAAACAAATTTTCAGACCAGCCATGCTTTATGCGGTACCAATTTGGTCAAGCTGTTGTTCCACCAGGAAGAAAACGCTTCAAAGGATTCAGAATAAAATTCTGAAAATGATTCTGAAGCGTCCTCCCTGGTTTAGTACAAATGAGTTACACAGACTCACAAATATAGAACCATTAGATGTAATGTCACATAATATTATAAGCAAATTCCGACAAAAATCGATGCAATCTTCAATTGAATCGATTCGCTCTCTGTATTAGTTAGTAAGTTAGTATATAAGTTCCTTTTCCCCATTACACAATACAAGTAGGTTTAGAATTTTCCCTACACAAAAATCTCAGAATTGCGGAAGCAAATGATGTCTTCATGGTAATAACCAAATCATATATATATATATATATATATATATATATATATATATATATATATATATATATATATATATATATATATATATATATATATATATATATATATATATATATATATATATATATAACAGGGCTGAAAAGTCACCACTTGTGGCTGAACACCCAATTTAAATCTTAATAATTTAATTTTAACTCATATTCCAATAAATAGTTATTTTAAAAAAAAAAAAAAAAAAAAAAATTTTCAGTGTAGCTTTGCGAACAAACCGCAACACATCCACTCGCAGTGCCAAATGATGCCAATCAATTTTTCTAAAGAGGTGCGTTTAACTCCATTTTCTCCTATCTGTTATTTTATATCTTTCAAATTCGATTAAAAAGTACATGCCTAATGGAGTAGAATTTCGCAGATTATTAACTATTTACAGCCTATATTTTCTTCATAATGACAAACTGTACAAAAGAAAAAAAAACCTGTTTTAATCAACCTAGTGGTGTAATGATGCCTCTCTCATGTACATATTATATTGTGGTATTCTATTCAAAATTTTTCTCTTCGATTTTTGAAAGAAACCAAGAGATTGTTTATGCATAACATACAGAATAAAACAGTGCTTTAATTGCGTAAGTCATCCTTAAGAAAACGAAATTTTTTTTTTTACGTTTTTTGTTTCGCCAGTTTAAGTGACGGTGTACAATATTGAACACACTTTACCCTATAATTCTGGAACCGGAAGTTGGATCCGGATGAAATTCAGGAATTCCGCATGGGACCGGAAGACCTTTCATTTGAATCTAAGTTTGTCAAAATCGGTTCAGCCATCTCCGAGAAAACCTAGTGAGATTATTTGACACATACACACACACACACACACACACACACACACACACACACACACACACACACACACACACACACACACAGACACAGACATTGCTCAGCTCGATGAACTGAGTCGAATGGTATATGACACTTGGCCCTCCAGATTTCACTAGTCGGTTTTTCAAGTGTTTGCATAACCTTTCTTTATGAGAAAGGCAAAAACAACCAATTTAAAAATTGTTGGTTAAGAGCCGAGACCAAGCTTGTACAAAGGCTGAACATAGAGTAGCATCGTCATCTTCATTTTATCACGCTCAGAAAATAACCAAATTAACTCACGTTGAGGACACCTTCGCTAAAGTCTGCTCTACAGACATATAATATAACACGTATAAAACTCTAATAATGACCAGCCACGCGCAAGTAGTATAATTGATTTTTGTTTTTCGTTTCAGCAGCCATACCGCTACACTTATCGCACACATCCATCTAGCTACTGAGGATGATTACAGACCATTTAATTATGACTACTTTTTTTTATTAGGGAATTAAAATCCACATTCATAAAATGTTAGGAATTTTCCATCAAACGTTGGTGAAAAATTGATCAAAACTGATATTTCATCCAAGATGCCAGGCTTAACATTCATTTGAGAATAAATTATTATGAAAAAAGATTGTTTGAAACTCAATCGTGCAATCCACTTGGATAAACTCGGTGCATTGCATATATGAACACATAGATCTATGGCATACGTACCAAATAAAATTTACGTAATACCCAAATTACCAAAATAAGTTAACTTGGTTTACTCTTGATCCTTGAGTTTGCACTAAGCAGTTCAACTTGAACTGCTCTGCACTGACGAGTCTAAGACGAAACGTAAAGAAAACTAATTGAAGACGTTTGAGCTCAAATGAATAACTTAACTCACAGTTTGAAGAAATTTACATAATTTGGAGGTCATTCTGAGAAAAATACGAAAAAAATCTCGTCCTAAGCATCCTTAGAAGGTATTAAACCATTATTGATGTTGAAGGATTTGCTATTAATGTATTTCCCTGAAAGTAGTCGTTCCAATGAAACTATATTTGTACATATTTGATCTTATGTACTAGATTATATTCGCATTGCACTCCAGTTTTTTTCCGTGAATACGACTTACTTTACTATGGAGCGTCTTTTCAAAATACGTATATTTTGTATGGAAGGATGAAAAAAGTTTACAATACCCTATCTTAAGAAATTTCTTATTTCTTATTCAAAATTTTTGTATTTTGAACTTATCTGGAAATTAAAAAAAATAATACAGTACAGAAAAACAAATTGTTTTTGGTTTCTGCCACCTTGGCATCACTTGGCATTGAGTAACGACGTTCAGTTAAATAACAACTGATGAAATTTGAACAAAATTTCAACAGACGATTTTGACAATAACAGACTGTGCAAAAAACGGATTATGTGTTCTGGAAATACCAATGAAATTTGTTGTTCCTTGAAATTTATGAATCCTTTACGAACTGATTTTGCATATCCCATTTTTCAATTTATTGAGTATTATTGTGATAACTCAAAAAACAGGCCGAGACACGAGAGAAATCATTTTGAGTGATTTATAATTTAAAATCTTTCGCTTAAAAGGGAATACTGATGTATCTTCTAAGCAGTTAGCCGAATGTAGGCCGATCGGCAGTCATGAATCTAATGCTACCTCCGTTATGAACAATACAGCCATCGCCAAATTGGCGATCTATTCCTGGAATAAAACGAGTTCTCAGCATACAACTTGGAGCATCCAAGCAAATAAAACGATTGGCGAATCAGGCCAATCTATCGCAACAGTTTCACTTTCGCCTGGAGTCGAAAGGTGTCTCACCAAGGAAAGGCTAGTACACGAAGCCACCGCGAGGCCAGATGGCAATAAATTCTATAATCGACAATATAATTTGTTTGCTAACAATGTGCTGAACAAAGCATTATTTTGTTCAGACTGATGTTGTTACTGCAGCAGTTATGTGGAACATGGAAACCACAGCGAGTCTAACGAGACAAAAAAAAACGATAGAGCAGCAGTTTTTCGTTGTGAAATTTTCCCCCGCTTTCACCCACAGCCACATACTTGATTGGCTCCGAAGCAGAGCAATGAGGAATGGATGCAAAAAATAGGATCAATGCCTCCACAATGCTTGATCGGAAAGTGAATGGCTGTAGGTACCTTTTAAACTCCAATGTTCTCATACTGATAGGATACGGCTGGAAGTTGGAAACAAAAACAATTGTTGATGGGCAAACTAGTGGCAGAAGGTAAATTGATTACACTCCGATATAATTGAATAAAATAATAGAAAATTGGATGCTGCTGGTCAGTGAGGTGCCCAACTGTCATTTAAATAATAGAGGGAGAGCTATTTATGAAATCTGGGTTACGAATCAACATTCCTTAAGAAGCTAATATTGTTGAAATCATGTTGGACATGATTATGTCAAACGGTATGCCATCTTGCAACTAACAACTGAAATCTGAAATTCGTTTGATTTTGCTTTGCACCTTTAGGTTGTATTAGCAAAGGGTTAATAACCTAGCCGTCATATAGAGTATACATGCGAAGTATATTATTGTAGGGGCAATATACTAGTAAAACAGTGAAGAGAGCTATAGAAACACATCAGAAACAGTTTGTTAATCTTTAATTGCTAACAGAAGCAGCAAGAAAAAAAACACAGATCGTTGATCGTTTCAATTACGTATGAAAATGTGTACTGCGAAAGTATGATAATTACCGGATTTGCTATCTTATTTTTTGGATCAACAACCGGCTAGAAATGCCACCACAATGTTTTCAGTCGTGTTCATACTATTTGAAATAAGATGAAGGAGAAAGGAGATTCTGTTTACGTCGATTCGTTTTCGGTCAAACTAAGACCTTTTGAAAAACATAAAAAGATAACGGACCCTAGGACAACGTTTTTCAGCGCAGTTTACACCAGATGAAGAAGGAAATAGCCCAAAATGTGGTCGTATCTAAACGTTGTAACACTACGAATATTTTGTTGTTTACATTATTTATTACAAACTTCATGCCCGATTGATTCCGAACAGACGATGTTTCAACGAATCTCCGAGCATTGCATTAAAATGTTATCGTGTTCTTGATGAGACTTTGGCGATCTTGTTTCACTGCCGAATTTTGTGAAGGCTGGGTTCAATGTTTAAAAAAAGACAAGTTTGAACATGACGAACAACAGTCATTTTTGGACCATGATGATACACAAAAACAACAAATAATGGCGGAGCAGTTGAATGTCACTCGGCAAGCCTTTTGCGCTTGCCTTAGATCCATGAGAAATATTCATAAGGTTGGTAAATGGCTTCCACATAAACTGATCAAACGATAGATGGAAATGCGAAAAACTCAATGAGAAATACTACTAAAGAAAGAGCGTTTCGCATCGGAATGTAACTTAAAATGGATATATTTTGAATATTGTAAAAGCAAAAAATTTTGGATAAACCCAAGATAACCATAAACGTCAAGATATCCATAAATAACCGAATTGTTTTCGAGAAAAAGACAACACTATGTGTGGGGTGGGATGAAAAGGGAGTATATGGCTACAAGTTTCCTCAATCCGGCGACACATTCAATACCGTTTGCAATCACCAACAATTGATTTTGAGCAACACATCAATCGAAAAACGACCACAATGAGCTCGTAGATGCGACCCAGGCATGCTATAGCAAGTACGAGAAATTCATTAATTTTTAGTGCACCCAGCCGATTTGCTGCAACTTCTTTTTCGACACCAATACAGGCGGTAAAAAAACAACGCGTTTTTTGAGGTATAATGCTCCGGAACAGAAAATATCATCCGTTAGATCTCTGAGAAAATAGCCCGGTATAAAAAACAACGCATTTGTCGCTTACGTCACTTATACCATTATATCTCCCGAATCAAAAGTGACGGTCATTTGATCTTCGAACTTGATCAATGATCGAATATTATCTATCAAACGAGCCTAAGCTTGTTGGAATCGGCTCAGCCATCTCCGTGAAAATTGAGCGGTGAAAAATAACGTATATGGTCGCTTTTGATAACCACTTGATCTTCGAACTTGATGCACAATAGCTTTCAAACGAGTGTAGGTTTGTTAAAATCGGCACAGCCATCTCTGAGAAAAATATTTCTCCTGAACCAGAGGTGACCGTCACTTGAGCTTCAAACTTGATGAATGATGTAATAGTTTTTTCAAACGGACCTAAGCTTATTGAAATCAATTCAGCTATCTCCGGAAAAAATTGAGTGGTTAAAAAATCTTTGAAAAGTGCGCACACATACACACACACACAAAAATGCACACACAAAAGAGACATTTTCCGATCTGAATCGAATTGTATATACCACTATGGCTATCCGAGGATGCGTTTGAAGGCCGGGTTTTGCAGGAATTCTAATATCTCATAAGAAAGACAAAACTGATACTATAACGTTTGCCTAAAAATAACGGACAAAAATGGCTGATTTTCCCAGGGTTTACCTTCACCCGCACTGCCAAAACTGCCCATGCAGCATCAATCATAGTAACCCATGAGTCAGCACACAAAGATTGACAGCTCTATCAATCGAACTCTAACCGTGATGGTAAAAACAGTGAAGCAACTTCGTTCAGAAGTGTGCGCATTCAAAGTTTCGGCATCTACAGAATCTTGGCACTATTAGATAATAATCAGAGCATCGAAAGAAAGCTCGGTTTCGGATGGCCGATTATCCTGAACGACAAGAAGCTCCAAAGGAAGCTGAATTGGAAGACCGAGAGAAAGTGACTACATCGCACCGTGCGCTTGGCCGGGAGGTCGGTGCAACCGGCCAAACAGTGAAAAAGTACCTGGCGAACATGAACATACATTTCAAGAAGCGGAAGTCGCGTCCACTGATTTCGGAGCTGCAGGCAATGACAGATGGTCAATCCGTATTTTCCGGTGAATCGCGACGTGGCTGTGGTTATCGACGACGGGACCTATTTTACCCTGGATTGCAACGACTGGCCGGACATTTTGTATTTTACTGCCCCCACGAAGGAAGTGAGCTCCGAGGTGATGTTCATTTCGCACATCAAGTTCCCCAAGAAGATGGATGTCAAAGACGCTCTTCTTTCGCTCCGAACTGGTCAGGAACGGAACAATTTATAGTACGAAATGCTTACCGGAAGTTGCGTCGCTCATCAAAAGCCATAATGGCGAAGTTGCGGTGTTCTGGCTGGATCTGGCCCACTACTCGAAGTAATCGTTGGAACGGCTGAATATCGATATGGTTCTCAAGTCGGCGATAAGTGCGTCCCATCGAGAATTTCTGAGTCAACCTGAAACGTAAGATCTACTCCAACTATTTTTCCACGAAAACTGAGGAGGAATTGATAAATAAAACGAAAGAACTCAAAAACATTCCCACATGCATGTTTTCGTCCGCCATGACAAATGTTCCGCTTAACTGGCCGCTCGCAAAGGCGTAGAATTTTTTGCAAGTAAACTTAAATTAGTTTTTTTTGTGGCACGATCTTCCGAAAGTCCGTACAACTTTTTGGCTTCGCTGACGATATTGATATTGTGACCCGTAACCTTGAGAAGATGACGGGAACCTATATCGGACTGAAAGCTGATGCTAGGCGTATAGGACTGGACATAAATGCGTCAAAAACAAAGTACATGAGAGGAAGAGGCTCTAGATAAGAAACACTGCGCCTTCCACCACGAATATTGATAGACGGTTACGATATCGAGGTGGTTGACAAGTTCGTGTATTTGGGCTCACTGGTGACCGCCGATAATGACACCAGCAGAGAAATTCATAGACGTATTTTGGCAGAAAATCGTGCGTACTTTGGACTCAAAAAAACCCCCGATCGAGAAAAGAACGCCACCGCACGAAATTGACCATCTACAAAACGCTCATTTGACCGGTTGTTCTCTATGGCCACGAGACCTGGACTATGTTGGCAGAAGACCAACGCGCCCTTAGTGTTTTCGAAAGAAAGGTATTGAGGACCATCTATGGCGGAGTGCAGATGGAAGACGGAACGTGGAGACGGCGTATGAATCACGAATCGCAACAGCTGTTAGGAGAACCACCTATCGTACGGACAACAAAAATCGGTTTCTACGATGGGCTGGGCATATCATAAGGATGTCGGACGACAGCCCAGTGAAAATGGTTCTTGAATCTAATCCGACTGGTACAAGAAGAAGAGGAGCGCAGCGAGCAAGGTGGATCGATCAAGTTGAGGGTGATCTCAGAAGCATCCGTGCCTTGAGTGGCTGGCGACGAGCAGCCATGGACCGAGTTATGTGGAGACGTATTTTTGATACAGCAAAGGACACCCAAGGCCTATAGCTGTTAGGTAAGGTAAGTTAAATTTGTTTTAATACAAACCTTACAGAGAAAGGCAAAACTGATAACTTGGGAGTGTTTTTTGCATGAATATAAGACCATACTAACATTCTGTAATATTGTAGATTAATGAGTATCTAAAGGGTTTACCGGACTCAAATTGCATCACTTTCAAATAGCTGTAACTTTATATCCATTTGGTATATTCAATTAGTATTTTGGGGGAAACTAGTTCAACGTGTGTTACATGGAGTAAGTGACAGGCACCGAATCACAATGAACGGCAGAATATGGTGCGAAAATCACATGCACGGATCCCGAGTAAAGTCTAACATCAAAATTTAAACAAATTGATATTTGATTATGATAGCAACATCAGATTGAAATCCTAATATGATATCTACTCATCAAATTTTCGATTAATATCACATTGTGTTATCATTTTGCTATTTAAAGGCAAAAGTTTTGTGAAACTCAAAAAAATGAAAATATTAGAATCAACAACTTAGTGAATCCATTGAAATTGAACAAATTTCAAATGGCAGCACAAAAATACAAAGTTAAGTTTAAATGGAAGAATTATTCCTTCAATCCTTTGTTGCCTTTTACAAAAATGCTTTGACATCCTGCCGAAATCCTGCAGTTACCGCGAAGAAACGATTTTTTTCAACATTTTTTCAACTTTTACGCAAATAATGCTCTTTCTTTTTAACCACGAGAATATTGGTGTCAAACCACAGCCTGGGAGGCATTAGATAAATTGGCGATCATCGGTACCACGTTCGTCTGAAGCAGGTCAATCTGAATAGTGGCTTTGTCATTCCCATCTCGCTGATCGATATTCGATATTTGTAGTCATACGACGTCGCGAAGCTCATTCATTTTAGACCATTATTTTCAGTGCATCCAGAAATCGGGGACCTGGATGGCAAAAATAATGTACTCGCCAAACCCGTTCTGAAAATACCCATAACTTTATATCCAACAGTATTAAAAAAATCATTGTTTACGAAGTTCGAACATCGAACATTGAATGTCTCAGATTTCAGAGCCTAGAGCTAATTCTTAATAATACTTTAGTGGCTTAGAGGAGCCACCAAGAAAATATATGTTTAATTTGTATATTCCTAAGTAGTCCACAAACTGTGTCGAAGAACCTCTTCAAAACAATTCTCATTCCTAGGTATAAATGCTTAGAACTTCATATTCTCACTAACGCTAGATATTATGAGAAGTGTTTTATCAATCATCTAATAGATCTTGGAACTTTAATACACTTTTCCAAAGAAACCGTCTAAGTAAATCTTTATAATTTTGAGTTACAGTACTAATTCTGCATCAAATGATTGTAAATTATAAGTCTACACAAGAACTAAAAATTTACTGAAGAGGTTCTGGTTCTATCTGTGGTCAGAAGCGAGATAATCGTTCATTGTCCCAATTAGTCGAAAAAACAAATGATTTGGAATACCTTATTGCCTGATTCCTAATTCACGTTCCCTGTGTTGTAGAAGACGTTCGTCTTCAGAGCCTCTAAGTTCGTATTTCAAAGTGATTACATGTGCGAGCTGTGTGAGATCAAGTAGATAACTCAATTTAATGTTATAATGTTTGAATGCTACAGTTTTGGATATGAGAAGGACAAAGAGAACATTTTTATACTGTGCTCAAATAGCCACACGGTGGATGCGGGATGGAAGCGACGCAACGAGTGTGCACTGACAGAAACTACCTGCATACAACTTTGTGAAACAGCACTGCTTGTCATATAACCGAACATTTTCCATCCCCTTATAGCTAGCAATTGCAGTTCATAGCAATAGCAAAAAATTCGCATTCCAATATACCTAAGTTCGAAACCGGATTCTCTCCGCGGTAGTGTGGAGATCGCATGAAATCTTTTTTCTTGCTTGCGAGTAATATCGCCTAAATGTATACTATCCCGGACCTTTTTTGGCTGTTCTATTTTTAGATTATGCTTGTGACGTGTCATTTCGAGAAAATCTACATCATATTGAGTTTTCAATGTGCTTTCACTGAGAGCAAAACTAGTTTCCAGTTTGATGTCACACAGCATTTTTTTGCTTTCAATTTTGATCTTTTAATCGTTAAAACGACCAAAACGATAGCAAATTAAGTAATCGATATATACGAACAGCACAACATCAAATTGAGTTTTCTTTATAATCTCACACTCTACTCGGGATGCTCTACACACAGATGTTGACAAAAACGCATTGTCTCATTATAAGTGACAAGACGTATGTAAAAGTTTAATGTACAAGAAGACGTTAGAATTTCGAAGCTGTCAACGTTTGCCAAAAACTCATGATTTGGCAATCAGTTTGCTCAAGTGATAGCGGAGAACTCCATTTGTGACAATAGGCGCGTATACGTAAAGGAATGCCTCCGAAAGCGTTTATTTCCATTTCTAAGGTCACATAAAGGTCTTACGTTTTATTAACCGAATTAAGCCCCGTGACATACAGGGAAAACGGCTTTTTGAATGGTGCAAGGCTAATAAGGTCAATTTCGTGCCGAAGGATTTCAATCCCCCGAACGCACCGAAATTGCGGCCAATTGAAAAGTACTCATAAAATAAGTGCTTCGGAAACATTCATTCCTTCGGAGAAAGTTTTGAAGAAAAAAGGGTTTCCACGCAAAAGAATGTCGGTGCAAGCTTTTTTTTAACAGTGTTTAGAGGGAGGTTCGTTTAATTGGATATGGTACTGAAAATGAATAATACGAACGTGGAAAAAGTAAATTTTTTTTGACTTCATTCCCTGAAAGTTTGAAGATGATTGCATGATTCACATTTATAATATTCATGTGCCATAAATCGACGGAATAATATCTAAGTACTTTCAGCACCATTCTTCAATCTTAAAAAAATACGTACCTTATTTTTATTATTCGGAACTCCATCACGCCACTACCTGAAATGAAGAATAGAGAATAGGTTAACTTTATATTGATTGATTTGAAATGCTTTGATCTGTAGGAAAACGTAGAACTATCATATGTTAGCTAAGCACATCAAGTAAATGAGAAAGAGAGTTTCTCGGAGAACTCTGAAACGATTTCCACAAGCATAGGCTCAGATGAATGATATTATGGTTCCAAAACGGCTATTGGATTTTATACTGATTGGACTTTCGGTCCCATAATTGCAGGATGAAACGTGTTCAAAATCTCCAACCGCCATTCTGGGGTTTTGGGGATTTCGGAATAAGATCTCGGATCCTCATGAAAGAAGAAAAATTGTTACCTTAGGACTTTTCATTTGAGTCTAAATTTGATTTTCGTCTTCGAGAAAAACAATTGACGTTATCATAGATGAGTAACAGGTAGTAACAAATTTAAGACCTACAGAAATAATGATGGCTAAGGTGTGCACACAAACTACAGTAATCCCCGAAAGCCAAAAAACCAAAGCTAGATCTCATTCACTTCAGTTATCATACAATTCCATGTACTAATTACTCAGAATCGGCAAAACTAATTTAGCTCAGATCCGGACAGGCTGATTAGTTTTCAGAGTAACTGGTCTTGCAGCTTGTTTAGCTTGTATGGGAAAATCGAGAAATGTGTACTGCTAGGCTATCGTTCAAACGCTTGCAGACAGTTGGGAAAATATCAACCAATTTACGTCCCATTTTAAAGTAGTTGGTATGCGATAAGTGTCACTAAAGGAAGACACTGAAAAAAATAAATCTTCAGTCCCGGTCATTCGCATAAATTGCTTTAACGCGTATATATGGCATGCTGTAATAACAGCTGTTATGTCGGCCCTAGGGTGGTGTTTAGATTGAAGAAAAATATACTCATTTGGCAGATGTTACTGCATTGATTCGAACCACTGCGCTGAATTGAATAGCTCGCATACACCCCTCAAACGATTGACACTTGGCGACATTGGGACAACTCAAGAAGAAGAACACCGGCCGTGGAAAGTTGGCCTGCCAGAGTGCAGCTATTTACTGAAGGATTTTCTTTCGATCTCCGTACGGGTTCGATTATTTGCACCGTGAATAGTGGGCAATCTTTTTCTATTCTGTCTTCAAAAGGAATTGCACGCGGCAATGACAGTTGGTGCGGTAAATGCTTCACTGTGAAAGTACGAAAAAATCGAACCTATGACCACGTTCTCGGTAGCTTCGGAAAGACGTTAAAACCAAAACATTTATTGAAAATTATGGTTATCGAGAAAATGACGGTAATTGTTTCTACCACCTGTCAAGCAGGGAAAAAGTGACCGCACGATAGTTTCTCATTGAAGTGTCTAAATTTGTGCACTGCAGTTTAGTAACATATTATTGTCTTTTTCAAATGAAAGGGCCGTCTCAGTTTAGAGTAATTATTGATGAGGGATTCGGCACCGTAGGCTGTCTAACCTTAGCGAAAAATCGCACGAAACAGAAAATCTTTTTTCAACAGTATTATCTAAGAGATCAAAAGTTTCCACGCTTTCCACGAGATGGTTTGTTAAAGAAGGGCTTGTTAAATATTTTACAACCGTTGGAGAGGAAAGTATCAGTAACGGTCAAATAACACTATTTCCCATTCTGATGCAATTATCTAGTTTATAATATTATATAATTGTATATAATATAATACAATATAAATTATAATATAATATAATATAATATAATATAATATAATATAATATAATATAATATAATATAATATAATATAATATAATATAATATAATATAATATAATATAATATAATAAAGGGTGATTTTTTAAGAGCTTGAGAACTTTTTTAAACAATAAAACGCATAAAATTTGCAAAATCTCATCGGTTCTTTATTTTAAACGTTAGATTGGTACATGACATTTACTTTTTGAAGATAATTTCATTTAAATGTTGACCGCGGCTGCGTCTTAGGTGGTCCATTCGGAAAGTCCAATTTTGGGCAACTTTTTCGAGCATTTCGGCCGGAATAGCCCGAATTTCTTCGGAAATGTTGTCTTCCAAAGCTGGAATAGTTACTGGCTTATTTCTGTAGACTTTAGACTTGACGTAGCCCCACAAAAAATAGTCTAAAGGCGTCAAATCGCATGATCTTGGTGGCCAACTTACCGGTCCATTTCTTGAGATGAATTGTTCTCCGAAGTTTTCCCTCAAAATGGCCATAGAATCGCGAGCTGTGTGGCATGTAGCGCCATCTTGTTGAAACCACATGTCAACCAAGTTCAGTTCTTCCATTTTTGGCAACAAAAAGTTTGTTAGCATCGAACGATAGCGATCGCCATTCACTGTAACGTTGCGTCCAACAGCATCTTTGAAAAAATACGGTCCAATGATTCCACCAGCGTACAAACCACACCAAACAGTGCATTTTTCGGGATGCATGGGCAGTTCTTGAACGGCTTCTGGTTGCTCTTCACTCCAAATGCGGCAATTTTGCTTATTTACGTAGCCATTCAACCAGAAATGAGCCTCATCGCTGAACAAAATTTGTCGATAAAAAAGCGGACTTTCCGAATGGACCACCTAAGACGCAGCCGCGGTCAACATTTAAATGAAATTATCTTCAAAAAGTAAATGTCATGTACCAATCTAACGTTTAAAATAAAGAACCGATGAGATTTTGCAAATTTTATGCGTTTTATTGTTTAAAAAAGTTCTCAAGCTCTTAAAAAATCACCCTGTATAATATAATATAATATAATATAATATAATATAGTATAACATCTGATGTCCTGGTGATCTCGCTCCAATTGATTTAGTGTTTTAAGTTTATTAAGAAAATGTGTGTGCTCGATTGGCGTCACCCGGTGGATACGTGCTCCCAAATAATGCCATCACTTTGACGAACATACGGCATAAAATATGCAACTGATGATCAGATTACAACACAATTTAAATTGGTAATGATATATTAACTGGTAAAAAAAAATGATGGCATTGCTGACGAATCGCTATTTGAAAAAAAAATAGCGACAAAGGAACACAGACGAAGTGAGCTCACCGCCATCCATTATATTATTTATTCTCAATCATTCTTGCAAACTCTCAGATCTGCTCTAATGAATGTGATATTGAAAAATTTAGAACAATTTATTTTATCATATTTCCTAATAGGGCTTTGAGAATAACAGGGGCCAAACCATAGAGTTACTGATGTTATCTAAATAACTGTAAACACGATCAAATACGATTCAGGAAATTGACTTTTTTATTTTGTATGGATTCATTTAATCAAATTTATTGAATTTAACTATGATGCAGCATATTCATTCATCTTATCTAATAATATATTTGTAATACGACCTGTACGTATGAATTTGGTCAGCCCAGTTAGAGTTGTACAGACATGTTACATGAACAAAACTTTTAATTCAAAAATTGAATTTGAAGCTTGTTGCATTTCTATTGAAACATAAGATTTTTGATAAGTTGCACAATTGTTATAGTTACTTTCCTTTGACCCAACACTCTTACCAGCCGCTACCTGATTTTGGGTCGAAACCTACCAAAAAACAACTAAAGTGCATCCCCGCATTTTTAGGTAACCTCAATATTTAGGTAAATGTAAGATTGCCCGAAGTGTTGTCATGCTAACTTTGGCCATGTTCGCTAAATATTTTTTACGATTAAGTCAAGGTTTGAGTAGATAATCACCTAATAATTGGTAGCTAATAGAAGTGCTTGACAATGAGCGATTTCTTTAAAAAAAAACTCGATTTTTAGTGAATATTTTTGTAAAACTTTTGTAACTGCTAATGCAACATGATACAGTTAGTGATTTGTTGCACAATTATTTTAGGAGTTTTCAAAGTTGTTCTCTATTGATTTTTATCGGTACTATTGTGAAACTCATAACATAAGTAACGATTCTGCAACAGTTGTTCAATATTTCAACAAGTTACATTTGCTATTCATCACCTTTCATGTCTGAAGTGAGATATATTGTCGTAAACGGAAAATCTCAACAATTTTCAAAAAGATCAACAGATCAAAAGATTCAACCAGAGTAAAAACAACGTAGGCGTATTTAAATTATCTTTTTTTCTTAACTTTAAAGCTTAACTTTTTTTTTAGAAACGACAATCAAATAATAAACCTGTTTTAATTCACTTAGTGTTATAATGATGCCTTTCTCATATTACTCATACCATCATAAATACTTCCAAAAGCCGCAACAAACATGACCTACAAATTGTACCAGTTTCGTACCTAGTTAAAAACTTTTCTCTCTTTCATCTCGTCGCTTTAGGTGGCGTTATAAAACTTTATCGCTTAACTCAGTAGTTCCGGAACCGGAAGTCGGATTCAGATGGAATTCAGGAATTTTGTTTGGAATTATAAGACCTGCTACTTAAACCTAAGTTCATGAAAATCGGCCAAACCATCTCTGAGAAAATAGTCTGAGTTTCATTTTGGAGTATTTAAACACTGTTTTTGATGCTTCCGGAATCGGAAATCGGGAACAAGGATAACCAAAATTACTTTGATAGGCCGTCTACTAACAATGACTAACGGCTGGTATAGTTTCGAGTCCAGTTTAGATTTCTTTTACGTTTCTGGCTTCGCCACTTAAAGTGACACTATTCAATTTTTAACACTCTTCATCCTGTAATTACGGAATCGAAAGTTGTATTCAGAAGAAGTGGTGTTGGAAACTGAACAAAGCTCGCTGTGTACATTGTTTGTAAAGGCGAGTTGTGTTTCTTTTTTCCGTTCCTGCTCGTTCCAGTGCGTACTGGTTTTGAATCGTTATTTTATATGGCGATTTGAAAGCTTTGACACTAATCGCCCTATAATTGCGGAACCGGAAGTCAGATCCGAATGAAATTTCACAGTAGCAGTGAGCTTCAATTGAAATCAAGATTTGTAGAAATCGGTTTAGGCATCGCTAAGAAATCGAAGTGAGCTTCACTACCTTCAGTACCTCTCGGCGAATGACAATTAATGGTTAAAACCGGGGTGAAATAAAATAACAGTAACAGATCGGCTGAAAAGTTCGTATCGTTTCTATGAGAGGGCGCCACTAGAATTAAATCCATACCATTTTCAGTTAGTACCAACCTTCAAAAGATACGTGTATAAATTTGACAGCTGTCTGATTATTAGTTTGTGAGATATTGGATTTTGAGTGAAGCTACTTTTGTTATTGTGAAAAAAAGGGAAAAAAAGGAATTTCGTGTGTTGATGAAACACTACTTTTTGATGAAAAAAAGTACCGCCGATACCAAAAAATGGCTTGATGAGTGTTATCCAGACTCTGCACCGGGCGAAGCAACAATTCGTAAGTGGTTTGCAAAATTTCGTACTGGTCATATGAGCACCGAAGACGATGAACGCATTGGACGTCCAAAAGGTGCTGTTACCGATGAAAACGTGAAAAAAATCCACAAAATGATTTTCAATGACCCGAAAGTAAAGTGATAGCTCACACCCTAAAGATATCAAAGGAACGTGTTGGACATATTATTCACGAATATTTGGATATGAGAAAGCTTTGTGCAAAATGGGTGCCGCGTGAGCTCACAATCGATCAAAAACAACAACGAATTGATGATTCTGAGCAGTGTTTGGAGCTGTTATATCGAAATAAAACCGATTTTTTTCGTCGATATATAGCAATGGACGAAACATGGCTCCATCACTTCACTCCGAAATTCCCACTTCACACACGAAATTCCTTTTTTTCCATTTTTTTCACAATAACAAAGGAGCTACACTCAAAATGCAATATCTCACAAACTAATAATCAGACAGCTGTCAAATTTATACACGTATCTTTTAAAGGTTGGTACTAACTGAAAATGGTATGGATTTAATTCTAGTGGCGCCCTCTCATAGAAACGATACGAACTTTTCAGCCGAACTGTTAATAATAATAACTACCTTCGGTGTTTCCGGAACACGATATAAGGAACTATTAGTGCCGAATCAAGTTTATATGCTCACAAATTAATAAGTTTCAAGTAATTTCAAGACCTTTCGTTTGGATCCTAGTTTGGTTAAGCCATTTCCTAGTGCACTTTTTATTCTTAATTTTCACCCTATTACCCTATAACTTCGGAACCGGAAGTTGGTTACAAATGAACTTCAATAGCAGGCTATGGGATCATAAGACCTTTCATTTAATTCTTAGTTTGGGAAAATCGGTTCAGCCATCTCCGAGAAAAGTGATAGCATATTTTTGTTACAAGCACACACATATACCTACAGACATTTGCTCAGTTTGTCGGGCTGAATCTTATGGTAGATGACATTCGGCCTTTCGGACCTGGATTGAAAAGTCGGTTTTCAATGTGATTGCATAGCCTTTTTATATGAGAAAGGCAAAAAATACACACACAATATTGTTGTTGTGTTAGGCGAATTAGAGCATATAAAAATTCTTTTCTGACTATCCAAAAAGAAATATATAAAAAGGTTATTTTTACCCATTGATAAATCTGCATGCTCAGTAACCTGATCTGCCTACACTTACACATTCTAGATGGAAACGTAACTATTCGTCATGGTATGACATTGCATTTTAATCGAATCATTGTCATGATACACAGTTGATTTCCATGTCTCTAACAAAACATCAATAGTACGGAAACCGAGCCCAGTGTAAAATATATTGAATTTCTCAGAGCGCATCATTTCATAGCACAGTGGTTTGAATCGACAAAAACGTGAACTTAATTCTCTAGCTGCTAAACCGTTGATCCGATATACATAGTTCCTTTGGAGAACTCATTCACAAAAATATACCTCGTGATTTGATCACAATAAAAAAATGTGCAAAGCCTACTACGATAAAAGTTCATTTCAACAACTTTATTCCCCTACGAGATAGAAAAATGATGTCTTCTACAAAGTTTTAGAACTTCTAACGAGAAAAAACTTTTCCGAAGAAACTAAAGGTCTAGCGCATATAGTTTCGGATATATGAAGCATTTTCTTTTGAAACCACTTAAAATCAATTTTTTGTGCATAACTTTTTTCGCAATTACTTTCAGTGTCTACTATGTTCAAGACAATTACTAAAAACAAAAAATTACACATTTTTGTTGAAGACTGTGTACGGTTTGGCTTTTTCCCTAAAAAGTTATTTAACATTTAAACTTTTCTATACACTAACTTTAACCACTAATAAGAAGTAGGGTCGCAGACCAAATGGCACATACATATACTTTTTGGAAAGTTTAAATCAAGTAATATAAAGATACGAAGTGGGTAGCGTGGCCTTTTTAAATTAAGTGAATGCGAGAACAAAATATAGAGTGCTCTTTTGATTATTTTCTTAGGAAAAATGTGCATCAATAAAATTGTTTATCTTCATATCACGCGTTATTTGTGATATCGACCGAGTTACCTTTAGGCAAAAACTTTTGCAAGAAATTGCAGTCCAGGTATAAAAAATAGAGCATTTGTTTTAACACTTTTTTTACTAAAATGACTACTTTTTGTTTATTAAAAAGAGCTTTGCAGGAAATGTTAAAACATTGTAATGTAACGTATGTAACGTTGAACCACTCACGCATTTTATTGTAATATTATCATCGACGAAATGCTCCACACAAAAAGAAATAATGAAATTTACACGACATGTAAATCAGTATTAGCAGGGAATAGACATGGGTTGAATCGAATATTTCATTGAAACCCATCATCGATGCAAAAATAAATTGGATTGCATTGAATTTTAAATAAATAGAATTGTATCTTTCAATTTAAGCTTAGTTTTGTGATTGAATTTTATTGAAACATACAGAATTGTGGAGTAATTTTATGTTTAATTGTCTGCTCCAAATATGTGCATGAAAATAGATGTAAATTCACAAAATATTTTTATCTGTGCAGCATTTGTATTATCAACCAACCCTTTTGTGTTCTTAAAAATAATATGCAGCGCTGCTCTCACCAACACCAACAGTGCATGTTTGGAGCAGAAATTTAATATAAAGTTACTTCACTGTGCTTCATTTTTCAATATACATTAAAAGTAAAACTGAACGTCAATATAAATAAACGGTCATATTCATTGAAATTAATGTATTCCAATTTAGTTTTACATCGAATCGAATTTTGAATCGAATTTTTTATTCAACTGATGTCCATTTCATAGTACTATTTATTTAGAAATCGTGAGAATTTCATTATTTTTTTCAGTGTATGGCTTAATTCATAAGAACTTATTTCGTAGAATGACATGATGTTACAAAAAGGATTCAGCCTTTCAAGCAGGCTACACTTACACATTTCAACACATAAAAGTTAATCTCAGAAGACTTAAATTTAAACGATGTTTTAGGCGTACTGGTACACCCAAACCTCCATTTACGAACCTTATATATGTATGTATGTATGCTTACACACTCACTCGTTTGCGTATATGTGTATATATTTATACATATAAATGATCGCTTTGACTTCACCAATATTTATATGTATTAAGAAATACAAATATTTGCACACATGCGTACGTATATCAATACATATATACATATATACGTTACGTAAATGGAGGTTTGGGTGTAATGATGTGAGATATCATCCTTGAAATGAATTGGATTGGAATGAAATGAACGGATAAGGAATATTCTATTAAAAGAATAAATAAAACTATTATTTTTAAGAACACAAAAGAGTTGGTTGATAATACAAATGCTGGAGCATTTGGTCGATGATAATATTACAATAAAATGCGTGAGGGGTTCAACGTTACATACGTTACATTCCAATGTTTTAACATTTCCTGCAAAGCTCTTTTTAATAAACAAAAAGTAGTCATTTTAGTAAAAAAAGTGTTAAAACAAATGCTCTATTTTTTATACCTGGACTGCAATTTCTTGCAAA
Organism: Malaya genurostris; assembly: GCF_030247185.1. NCBI lineage: Eukaryota > Metazoa > Arthropoda > Insecta > Diptera > Culicidae > Malaya > Malaya genurostris. The sequence goes on along the minus strand of NC_080571.1, from coordinate 115,578,190 downwards.
AGTTTTTGCCTAAAGGTAACTCGGTCGATATCACAAATAACGCGTGATATGAAGATAAACAATTTTATTGATGTACGTTTTTCCTAAGAAAATAATCAAAAGAGCACTCTATATTTTGTTCTCTCATTCACTTAATTTAAAAAGGCCACGCTACACACTTCGTATCTTTATATTACTTGATTTAAACTTTCCAAAAAGTATATGTATGTGCCATTTGGTCTGCGACCCTACTTCCTATTAGTGGTTAAAGTTAGTGTATAGAAAAGTTTAAATGTTAAATAACTTTTTAGGGAAAAAGCCAAACCGTACACAGTCTTCAACAAAAATGTATAATTTTACGTTTTTAGTAATTGTCTCGAACAAAGTAGACACTGAAAGTAATTGCGAAAAAAGTTATGTACAAAAAATTGATTTTAAGTGGTTTCAAAAGAAAATGCTTCATATATCCGAAACTATATGCGTTAGACCTTTAGCTTCTTCGGCAAAGTTTTTTCTCGTTGGAAGTTCTAAAACTTTGCAGAAGACATCATTTTTCTATCTCGTAGGGGAATAAAGTTGTTGAAATGAACTTTTATAGTAGTAGGCTTTGCATATTTTTTATTGTGATCAAATCACGAGGTATATTTTTGTGAATGAGTTCTCTAAAGGAACTATGTATATCGGATCAACGGTTTAGCAGCTAGAGAATTAACTTCACGTTTTTGTCGATTCAAACCACTGTGCATAGTTGGTATTTTTTGTTTGTCTCGCATGTACTCCATTAAAATGAAATGTAGCGGAATGCGCGTGTCGCGTTTTTGATCAATTATTCAAAAACTAGACCGATTCTCAAAAAAACTAAAAACACTTAAGTTTTCGCAATAAAATTTATCACAACTAAATATTCTTAGAATTTCGAAATTTTGCTTTGCTGAGCCGTAATTGTTTTTTGAAACGTATAAACGGTTACTGTTCCGTTCCACGGAGATGGTTTTGGAACTGAAAAATAGTGTTTGTGGCAGAATTTCACAAAGAATCTGAAAATGCAACTTAAAATTATAAAACTTTACACAAAACAAACGAAGTTGGAAAAAGTTTACATAAACTTTTCCGCATTTTTTTATTACTCGCGCGCTGCTGTTTCGTATTGAGATGGTGTGAGTAATGCACGGTGGGCACGGTGGCCTTATATCGTGAGCGAAAATCACTTATCAAATAATGACACGAATTTATGCAACATTGGGCTTTGTGTTGAAATAAAAACGAGTTGAATACAATAAAATGGGCATTGTAAGATATCGTTTATTCTCCGAATATAAATGTATTAGATAATAAAAAAACTCGAATAAACATCGTCAAGCAAAACAAAGTCTTGGTATTACGTTTATTGTGGAGTTTGGCCTTTCTGTTTCAATAGACTTCGCAGCAAATTCATAGCATAGCTTCGATTACATAACTAGTACTACGATCCTTTTGACACAAAGAAAAATAATAGTATAACCACTTTCTACTTATTCGAAAATGACAATGAAAGTCAATTAAAATGTAGAATATTTCCTTTAATTTATTTTAACAGTGTTTTATTCGATAATGAAATTCGACCGCGCTCTATCATGCGTGCCAAGTGAATACTTTTACATAAATTTCATCTCATCGACGTGAAGGGCTTGGTGAACTTCTGTCAAATATAGTGAAAATACTTTAATGTTTTCTTGTTCTCGTTCTTTTGAAGGAGAATCCATGCTTGCTTCTGAACTCAGGCATATACATGGTAAACAAGTTAGTCAATACTTATACATATAACCTCATGCTAGTCAATGCTAATTACTCTTGATTCATAGTTCTAGTGTAATAGTAATCACTAATAATAACAGTTGAATTAGGATTCAAAGAGTGAAGAATTCAAAAATGCAGTATGAATCAATGAGTCTTTTTTACAAGTATACAAAACGAGTGGTAAGCCCACTGCGCTCAATCACTGAAAATATTCCTGGTTTTTATGTGTGTGTTTTTCTTGTTATGCTTTGTGCGACGATTCGGTCAACTCAAGCGGTTAAAATTTTGCGCGCCAATATTTTGAGACAACATTTTACCTTAAGCAATGTTACCTGCAAATTTATATAGGGTAAGGGCTCCCTATTTCATCTCATTGGTAAGGACGTTACCTTAAAAACCTGATTTAGCCACCAAAATCACAACGATTTTCTCATATTTCTGCTTAATTCGCTTTGCTCCACATTGGGAATTGATCCCAATTCCTTGGAAATAAAAAAAATAATAAAAAAAAACTTCTAAAAACACTTCTGATATGTTCACTTCTGTGCTCCTAATTTCATCTCAAAAGTTTTGTATTCATCCTATCGTTGGTCCTTTATTCATCCCATAAATTAGCAATAACGACAGCAATCAAAACCAAAATATTGCACTATTACACTCTCAGGTTCAAAATGTCAGAATTTTTCTTAAAAAGGGCCTAATGCAAACTATGACACAACACCCGATATTTAAAAAAAACAGTTTGGAATCATTTCGACGTTTAAAATTTTTTGAATCGTTTTTATTACCTTTCGTTACAAATTTAAAATTTTACTCTGCAGTTAATTTGGAGAATTTAAAAAAAAAATAAAAAAAGAATTGTTACTATTTAGGCGTTAGCCCTTCTAAAAACAAAATGTAGAACCAGAGATGTCATTCATACAGATATATCTGTATTGTATAGATTTTTGCATTCGCGTTCGTTAAATCAGATTACAGATTTTCTAAATTTAATAATGATTTTTAAAGGTTCAGTAAAAGTGAGCAGTAAAACGTTAGACTTTTCTCCCTGACTATCTATTAGTATTTGATTATAGTACTTCTTTAAAAGTTTATTAATCAACAGACAAATCACATGTTAAAATGAAAATCTTTTGTGCAAATCAAAAAGTGAGTTTTTTTTAATGAAAAAAGCGATCGTTGAAGGTTTTTTAACTATTTTTTTCGATTGGAAAGTGTGGCAAAACCTAGAATAAATGTTTCAAAACGTTCCACAGTTTTGTTCAGGTACGTTTAAAGATATGATTAATGTTCAAAGTTATGAGGTGCAGGAATGAGATGGAAATTGGGACTGAGATGAAATAGGGAGCCCTTACCCTATGCTATTCTACCAAAATTCCATTCTTCCAAAATTATTCATGCTGAAATCGAATCTTCAAATTGAACATGTTTGAAAGTAACTTTGTTTGTACAGTATTTGATTAAATTCGTTACTCATATTTTTTTCAGAGTGCAGCATTCGAAATTCACTTCTCTTCGTCTTTGCAGTTAACATTGTTACTCACATTCATTGCATTCTTACTATTTCTGTTAACATCACTTTCCACTAATTCGCATATAGATGATATGAACAAATTAAGATAAACACCAAAACAATAGACCGCATGAAATTCTCAGATATTGACCATTATTAGTTGATATCGAGAATTTCATTCTGAATTGAAATTTTGCTGATTTGTGTTTAGGTTTTTTGTCAATCTAAAAATATCTTGTCAAAGTAAGAAATGTTTTCAACTAAAGAATTACTGAATAACAGATTATTTATTGATTGTTTTGTTAATATTGTTGTGACATTCAAATACAATTAAAGTTAAAATAAAAATATCAAATATTCGCTGGTCAATTGAGAATGACTAGTTTACTAAGATATGGGAAACGAATTGTACTTTAGTGATAAATGGGATTAAATGACAGCCTATGATTCGTTCCTTTTTTTGCGTTACCGTTTCCGCTTAATACCAGGATACTCCGACGATGTTTAATCCGAATTCTACATTGCGTGCCACATTTTCTGGTGAAAAACCCAACAGCAGCCTGCTACCAATCTCTGAGATACGTCTCGTTATGCATGTTGCACATGCAACTTCGGGCTAAAATGCTCACGCTTGGTAACCTACATTCCTAATAAGTTTCATGCTAGGCATCCAGCGTATAGCCTTCGTTGCGTCGCCCATTTCGCCCCTACATAGGATCTAACATGCAGTGAGGTCGTTTCTGTACTCCTAATGCGATGGTGTTTTTTTTTTCAAGCAGCATTGATTGTTTTGGTTGAGACAGGCGATTGTTTTTCAATGTGTTGCGAATAGAAATTCAATGCAAGCGATGCGTTGTTCGGTCTTTATTTTTGTATGGTAAACTGCGGCAGAGGTCCAATTCCGGTGCTGCCGAGACTCGCAAGGCGACACCGTTTTCGTATTAGGCTAGGGCAAGGTTTGGTGTAAACAAAATGTGGCACATCTGGTGAGTGGGAGCCTTGGACATGAGGACACCGCCATTCGTTTGCTATCTTGTTACATTAGCATTTGCCGTAGAATCGTATTATGAATGTGAACCAAAACTTGCACTTTTGTGTTTTGGAGCACGACTTTACACGAACGACGTTTCACAGGAAAGAAACGACGCAGCAGATGTGAAACCTCCGAGTATGGGAAGATAACGTCGTGGAAGATTACTTATCGATTATTGTTGCCCACAAAGCGAATGCAAATGAATGCATATTAAAGCAATTAATGAGGTGTTAAAATGGGGCCATCATTGCCGTTTCAACCTTCCGAGCGAACGGACGTGATTTGGATTTACTGCGAAAGCATTGAAAACCAGTTGTGTGTGTGTGATAAAGTGGTCGGACGATCGAAACGATATTGTGTGATAGACAATAGTGCTTTTTCCTCTGAGAGGTTTTTTTCGCATTATATAATAGAACAGTGCCTTATTGTGAGCGGTGGATCGAAACGGTACCGTTAGCCGGTTATTGTTTCGCCGATCAAGGCCAAGTGTGCGGATTATAAACAAGCGGCCATTGTGTGAGGATTATAAATAAGTGTGCTTTTTCCTCTCGGAGGTTTTTTGCACATCATCAAAGCGGCGATACGCCGACCGACGAAGACCAGCTTGGTGTCCCCCGTTGGATCTTAAGTTAAGTACCGTTACTTCGATTATTCGTTTTTGACCATTATATTTCCCCCCGAATTACTTGTTTCTGCGCGGAAGTAGTTCCGCGACATGTCTAATTTAAGTCCTGGCCCCCCCGCTCCCGATGTTCAAATGGAGACTTCCCTTGTCTGTAAAATGTCCCGCATAAAGAGCTATCCTAATGGGCTCGCACTACCGGCCGGGCCTTACGCGGTCTATTTCCGGACCAAATCAAGAGAAAAAAATTTAAATATTTTAAAAATATCGCGAGACCTGTTTTCGCGATATAATACTATAAAAAGTATTGATAGAATACGGCCAGACAAGCTCAGGGTCCTGTTTACCAGCTCTAAACAGGCTAATGAGCTTGTTCAAAAGGATCCCTTTACGCAGGAGTACCGCGTCTACGTGCCCGCTCGCGAAGTAGAAATCGACGGTGTGGTCACCGATTCGAGTTTGACTTGCGAGGATATTCTTAAGTACGGGGCGGGTTGTTTTAAAGACCCCTCACTTAAGAATGTCAAGATACTGGATTGCAAGCGATTGCATTCAGTATCGATCGCAGGGGATGGAACAAAGTCTTATCCCCAATCAGACTCTTATCGTGTGACCTTCGCCGGCACTGCTTTGCTCAACTACATCCTCTTGGACCGGGTTCGTTTGCCTGTTCGTTTATTTGTACCCCGGATAATGAATTGTACCAATTGCAAACAACTGGGGCATACAGCTACCCATTGCAGCAATAAGCCACGTTGTGCTAACTGTGGAGAAGCTCATGCGGACGGCTCTTGCGGTAAGGATGCTGAAAAGTGTCTCTACTGTAAGGAGGGTCCGCATGACCTCTCTGATTGTCCCGCCTACAAACTGCGAGGAGATCGGATGAAGCGTTCCCTAAAGGAGCACTCCAAGCGTTCCTTCGCAGAGATGCTTAAAAGTGCCACCCCTCCTAAACAGACAACGAATCCATATGCCTGCTTGTCGACTGACGAGAGCGATTCTGACGACCCTTTGGAAGGTCCATCTTCAGCGGTCCCTCATAGCTGTAGGAAAAGAATGAATAAATCTTCTCATAAGCTACCTAGTAAGGGTTCGAAGGTGTCTTCCGAAGGGCTTCGAAAAGTTACAGCTAACGGGAATCGGGAAAAATCACCGAAGCAAAAAGCTCCTGGTCTCGGAAAGCTCAATTCCGAGATGGAATTCCCACCACTTACAGGGACTACAAAATCCTCAAGCGGCCCTAAAAATCCACCAGAGAACCAACTAGGTGCTGGACTTATCAAGTTTTCTGATGTTGTGGACTGGATTTTTACAACTTTCAATATTTCAGACCCTCTTAGAAGCATTTTAATTGCTTTCATGCCTACAGTAAAAACATATTTGAAGCAGTTGACTGCAAATTGGCCCCTTCTTTCAGCGATTGTATCTTTCGATGGCTAAATCATCCACCGAGGTCACGGATCTAATCACTGTTTTACAGTGGAATTGTAGAAGTATTATCCCAAAAATAGATTCATTTAAATTTCTAGTAAATAATCTGAAATGTGACGCATTTGCATTGTGCGAAACTTGGTTAACTTCTGAAATACCCTTAAACTCCCACGATTTTAACATTATTCGCCTGGATCGAGATGATCCCTACGGAGGAGTACTTTTAGGGATCAAAAAGTGCTATTCTTTTTATCGAATTAACCTCCCCTCGATACCAGGTATTGAAGTTGTCGCATGTCATGTTACAATCAAAGGTAAGGACCTTTGTATTGCTTCCATCTACATTCCCCCAAGAGCCTCGGTTGGGCATCGGCGACTCAGTGATATCATTGAGCTCCTTCCCGCACCGACGTTGGTTTTGGGAGACTTTAACTCACACGGTACGGGATGGGGCTGTCTTCACGATGATAACAGATCAGCTATGATCCATGATATCTGCGATAACTTCAATATGACAATATTGAATACGGGAGAAATGACACGGATTCCTGCACCACCAGCAAGACCAAGTGCGCTGGATTTATCCCTTTGCTCGACATCGCTACGGTTGGATTGCACGTGGGAGGTAATTCCTGATCCCCACGGTAGCGATCACCTACCGATCGTAATATCAATCACCAGCGGCTCAAAACCGTCGAAGACAATCAATGTTTCGTACGACCTCACACGAAATATTGATTGGAATAGCTATGCGACCTCGATATCTGAGAAACTTGAAAGAACTCAACAACTTCCTCCGGAGGAAGAGTACACGTTTTTGGCTGGCTTGATTCTCGACACCGCGACTCAAGCTCAGACGAAACGTGTACCCGGCGCGAAAACTAACATCCGTCCTCCCAACCCGTGGTGGGACAAAGAGTGCACAAATTTAAACGCGGAGAGAGCCTCCGCGTATAAAATATTCAGAAAAAATGGAACACCTGATAATTACCGGAATTACGCGGCGTTAGACGTTAAAACTAAGAACTTGATTAGAGCCAAGAAACGCGGTTACTGGCGTCGGTTTATAGACGGCTTAACGAAAGAAACATCTATGAGCACTCTTTGGAACACAGCCCGACGAATGCGCAATCATAACACCACGAATGAAAGCGAGGAATATTCCAACCGCTGGATATTCGATTTCGCTAAAAAAGTATGCCCAGACTCTGTACCGGAACAGAAGATCACCCGCGCCGCGACACCAAACACAAACGAAACACCGTTTTCGATGGTAGAGCTCTCACTTGCACTCTTGTCATGTAACAATAAAGCCCCGGGATTAGACAGAATAAAATTCAACTTGTTGAAAAATCTGCCTGACCCCGCCAAAAGGCGCTTGTTGAGTTTATTCAATAAGTTCCTTGAGGGCAACATTGTTCCACATGACTGGAGACAAGTGAAAGTGATCGCCATTCAAAAACCAGGAAAATCAGCCACCGATCACAATTCGTATCGGCCGATTGCTATGCTTTCCTGTATCCGGAAATTGTTCGAAAAAATGATTCTCTTCCGTCTAGACAATTGGGTCGAAACTAATGGCTTACTTTCAGATACACAATTTGGTTTCCGCAGAGGCAAAGGAACGAACGATTGTTTGGCGTTGCTCTCAACCGAAATTCAAATGGCATTTGCTCGTAAGGAACAAATGGCGTCAGTTTTCCTAGACATCAAGGGGGCTTTTGACTCAGTTTCCATAAACATCCTATCTGAGAAGCTGCATCAGCATGGTCTTTCGCCAGTTTTGAACAACTTTTTACATAATCTATTGTCTGAGAAACACATGTATTTCGCGCATGGTGATTTGTCGACAATACGATTCAGTTACATGGGTCTTCCTCAGGGCTCATGCTTAAGCCCCCTTTTATACAATTTTTACGTAAACGACATCGATAAATGTATCAACACATCTTGCACGCTAAGACAACTTGCCGATGACAGCGTTGTGTCTATTATAGGACCCAAAGCTGCCGATCTGCAAGGGCCGTTACAAGATACTCTTGCCAACTTATCCACATGGGCTCTTCAAATGGGTATCGAGTTCTCTACGGAGAAAACTGAGCTGGTTGTATTTTCAAGGAAGCGAGAACCAGCACAACTACAGCTTCAACTAGGGGGTGAAAACATAGCTCAGGTCTTCACATTTAAATATCTCGGGGTCTGGTTCGACTCCAAAGGCACATGGGGATGTCACATTAGGTATATAAAACGAAAATGCCAACAAAGAATCAACTTTCTTCGTACAATAACCGGATCATGGTGGGGTGCCCATCCAGGAGACCTGATCAGGCTGTACCAAACAACGATATTGTCCGTGATGGAATACGGATGCTTTTGCTTCCGATCCGCGGCGAACACTCATTTCATCAAGCTGGAAAGAATTCAGTATCGTTGTTTGCGTATTGCCTTGGGTTGCATGCAATCGACTCATACGATGAGCCTCGAAGTGCTGGCGGGCGTTCTCCCATTGAAAAACCGGTTCTGGGATCTCTCATATCGTTTACTCATTCGATGCGACATTTTGAATCCTCTGGTGATTGAAAATTTCGAAAGGTTAGTTGAGCTCAATTCTCAAACCCGTTTTATGTCCTTGTATTTTGATTACATGGCTCAGAATATTAATCCTTCTTCGTTTGTTTCCAACCGTGCTCATTTCTTGGATACTTCTGATTCTACTGTGTTTTTCGATACTTCCATGAGAGAAGAGATTCGTGGAATTCCGGATCACGTGCGCCCTCAAGTGGCCCCAAATATTTTTTATAATAAATTTAGAACAGTCAACTGTGAAAAGGTGTTTTACACTGACGGATCAAACATCAACGAGTCCACAGGCTTCGGTATCTTCAATCAAAACATCACCGCTTCGTACAAACTCAGTGATCCGGCTTCAGTTTACGTCGCAGAATTAGCTGCTATTCAGTACACCCTCGAGATCATTGAAACCTCGCCCAAAGACCATTACTTCATTGTCACGGACAGTCTAAGCTCAATAGAAGCTCTCCGGGCAATGAAGCCAGGAAAGTACCCCCCTTATTTTCTGGGGAAAATACGGGAACACTTGAGAACTTTATCTGAACGGTCTTATTTAATATCGTTAGTCTGGGTCCCTTCGCATTGTTCCATTTCGGGAAATGAAAAGGCAGACTCATTGGCTAAGGTGGGCGCATTAGAAGGTGATATTTATGAAAGACCAATCTGCTTCAATGAATTTTTCAGTATTTCTCGTCAGAAAACTCTCGAAAGTTGGCAAACTTCATGGACGAATGACGAACTGGGACGATGGCTACACTCCATTATTCCTAAGGTATCAACGAAACCGTGGTTCAAGGGGATGAACGTGAGTCGTGATTTCATTCGCGTTATGTCACGGCTCATGTCAAATCACTATACATACAACGCACATCTCCGGCGTATCGGGATCGTGGAGAACGGGCTCTGCACCTGTGGCGACGGTTATCAGGACATCGAGCATGTCGTGTGGTCGTGCGTAGAGTATCGCGACGCCAGGTCGAAGCTACTGGAATCCCTCAGGGCCCGAGGTAGACCGCCTGAGGTTCCGGTTCGGGATGTGTTGGCGAGTCGGGATAGTTCATATATGCTTCTCATATACCAGTTTCTCAAACACATTAATATACAAGTGTAATCTGTTACATCTTGCTTAGAAAGTTCCTCCTATTTATCGACGTTGTTTCAACTGTGGCTAAGAATAATCTTCACCTGCAGGTTCGACACTAACTTCCGCCGATTATCCCGATTCCTCATCTGTCCACCATCTTCATCGGAACTAACAAGATCATTGTGCTGTCACTAACCTTTTCGCTTCCCCGCTCCCCGTCTCTTCACCATCTCGATGTCAACTAATTAGATCTCTGTCGTTTTAGTCATTTCATTCCCATATCCCCTTTTTACTCCGTTTTCCGCAATATTTACTTCGCTATTTTTTTTTTCATTTTCTTCTGTAACAACACCATCATCGCCCACGGAAACTTACCAACAGCATGCGGGCCACCCGCCGGGTATTCGTAACCTGGGGGTGTTTCCCGCGGACCCACACGGACCGAAGAATGCGGCCAACATGAACATTCACCAACGCCATATGGAAGACTCTCATGAAATATTCAATTCACCGGCCACTGCCGATCACCAGCTGAAGGCTGGATCTGCCAAAGTCAACCATTGCGACCCAAATATGACATTACTCAATGATACAACCCTAGTTTTAAGTTAGTCGTAAATTAAAATTAGTAAAAGCCCTTGGCATCTTAGAGCTTAAGCAGTGTGCCTTAAACATTATATTCTTGAATAAAAAAAAAAAAAAATGGGGCCATAGAATAGGTGCCTGTCTTATTTGTTTATGTATTAAGGTTTCATTTTTCATGTATCTTTAAATATCGATCCGGGGGTACCGTGATATGATGCTACCTTTCTGTACGATTTCTTAGGTATTTGATTCTGTACTAGAATAGATTTCAGAGGCCTTCAAAACGGGTGTAGGCATGATACTGATAACCAAATTGCATTTTTATATGCAGAAAAGTTCGAGAAACTTCTTCCACGTGTTTAGAAAGTTCACGTAAAATGCAGTTTTTTCATTGGATTGTTATCAGGTTTAACTATCTAACATAAAAACCAGGTAAATACATACAGAAACCTAACAAAATTCTTGTGAAAAAAATACTCAAACAAATTGATTTTGGATAGTTTTATTAGACGCAAGATGCATATTATACTGATTTACCTGTTTTCTAGTTGAACTATGATCTAGTAGGTCAAATGGGACCGACCAAAATTGACCCACATTATGTAGAAAGCTCCAGCTAGCCACTACTTTTTTGGTTCTGGCAATTCATGAATATTCTTAACGGCTATCGATGATGATGCGTAGCCGGGGTCCATACATTGCTCGACATTCTGGATTACCATAATCGACTCACTTTTCGTCGCCAGTAACAAAAGTACTATTCTTTCTGTCGAATTAACCTCCCCTCGATACCAAGTATTGAAGTTGATACGAAATATTCATTGGAACAGCTTTGTGACGTCAATATCTTAGAAACAACTTTCTCCGAAGGAATAGTACACGTTTTTGGCTGGTTTGATTATTCGACCCAGTGTGAAAATTATCATGTGTCCTCCCATTCCGTGTGGGACAACGAGTGTTCAGAATTGAACACGGAAACAGCTTCAGCGTGTAGAAGCTAGGAATAATGGAACCTCCTCGATTTAGTCAAACAATGTTGTCCCGGTTCTGCTCCGCAACAGAGAATCTTCATCTTCCGCGTCGCAACATCAAATACGAACGAAACACCGTTTTCGATGGTGTAGTTCTCACTCGTGCTTATATCGTGTAACAATGAAGCTCCGGTGCTTAGTTTTACCAAGATCGCTTACTGAACTTATTCAATAAGTTTCTTGAGGAAGTAATAATGCTCCATATGACTTAAGACAAGTGAGAATCAACGTCATTCAAAAACCAGGGAAACCAGCTTCCCTTCACAATTCATATCGACCGATTTCTATACTTTCCTGTATCCGGAAATTGTTCGGAAATATAAATCTCTTTCGTCTAGACAATTGAGCTTGACTTGCTTCCAGATACACAATTCCACATTATCCACCAAGCAGTGAGATGATACCTTTGCTTTCTGAATATTCGTTGTCACTCGAAAATGTTGGTTAGAACGAATGGTATTGAAGTATAAAAATTAATAGCACAGAAAAATTCTAAATATATTTTGGAATGATTTTAAATATTTTCGTCTTTTCTCGAATATATTAGAGTAATGTAATATTGACAGTTTACTGTGGTTATAATTGAAGGCTGTTGCAATCGATTTAGTTATAAAATGTATGGGTTATAACTTAAATTCAATGGTTTTTTTTAAATTTCCGAACAATTCTGTTTCCAAAACGGAATCGTTCGAAAACAAACAAAATACTATATTGAAGAAAACTGTATTTTTCTATTATTCAGGAACGATTTGATTGTAAATTCTGTCTTATTTTAATTCCACGCGTTATTTCATCGTGCTTCGTCCAAAAATCGTTCTACCAGGGTAGAAGTGATTTGCATACCAATATCAAACTTTATTATTAAAAATAAATAACTCAATGGTCAGACTTAACATTATTTTGTATGAAATAAGAGTTAAAATATTAAAAATAATGACTAAATTTACATAAAAGAATAACAACGATCAATATAGAAAATTATGTTATTGTTATATCAAATCAAGAGTAAACCATTTCTCTTATCTACTTTTGAGGCAGTTTATTGGATTGCATTTTATTCGTATATGGACCTATTACATTAGTTCTACTCAATACAATTGAAATATTTTATCAACAATGAAATGAGATGCAACAACTAATATTGATGTTTAACAGTTATTACACTATTTCTTGATTCCTATGATGAGATATCTAATAAATATCAAATTTTGCAATGACAGTCTAGAATAAACAAATCCTGATATGATGGTAAAGTTTGCTATTATTTTAGTCTTCGTTTGCTATTTACATCTACCCGGGTATTGGCGAAAAAATATCGATATTTCATTTGGTAATTAACGGATTTTTCCAATCTACGGCTTGTTCGGTTGATATTACAATAAGGTATCTCAATTGAAAAACATGTTCAGTATTAAAGGGCGATTGGGACAGTATTTATCAAAAAAAACTTTAAATTTGGATATAAAAGTTTGTATAACTCAAAAAGTAAACATCACATCCAAAAACAAAAACAATTGCTTACATACTTCCAGGAAGATCTGTCATTTGCAACTAGTTTGGTCAAAATTTGTTCAGCCATCTCTGAGAAACACGCCTCTTAATTTTTCACACACACATGGACACACATACATACTCACACAGACATGTGCTCAGTTCGTCGAGCTGAATCGATTGGTGTATGAAACTCATCCCTCCGGATCTAGAAAAAATTTAACAAAGTTTGAGTGAATGCTATACCTTCTTTTTAAATTTATAAAATGTTCTTAATCCACCTAGCAGTGAGATGATACCTTCTTTTATCAATCAGCATGAGTTTTTCGCGTGAATGTTCTTCGTTGTGTTTAGTTTTCATGAAATTATTTTAACGACCGTCGGTTTAAATGAATTGTAATTAACATTTTGGAACTGCAAGATGAATCGAAGTCAGAAATTGTATGAAACCTTAGAATTATTCCTTTTAATCTAAACGTGTGACAATCAATCAAGCATTCCATGAGATGTATAGGTGAGTTACTCTTTAAAGTTTTTGTCATTATTTAAGGTACTCCTAGAAACGGTACTCAGAGACTAGCATAACCAAAAATAGTTCATATGTCATGAATTAGCCCAACTTTGAAGATTTTTAGTATCCTCATCTTCTATGACGGTTTGAATTGTAGAAACTCATCATCCTTTGATTTCAAAATTGGAAGTCAGAATCGAATAAAATTCACCAATTTTGTTTGGGACCATAAGTTTATTTCAATTTGATTTTTTGTTAATTTGTTTTGGCCTTCTTTTCGCTTCTCTATTCACGATACGTTAGGAAACGGAATTCGGAAATCGGTGTAGCGTGTAGTCAGTTAAATTCGCCTTATGGATAGTGAATTTTTCCATTAGATTCGAAAGTTTTGAAAATCAGTGTAGTCAACTTAGAGAAATCGTAGTGCGTTCCACATAAAATTTTTGGGTACTTTCCGGGATCGAAGACCGAATACCGGTAAAACTGAAATATTTTTATTTGGAAGTCGGATCTGATTGAAAAAAAGATTTTGTGGGACCCTAAGATCTGTCATTTGAATATTAGATGGTCGAAATTGGTTCAGCCATCTACGAGCAATATTAGTGACATTATTTTAATTTCATTACATATGTCATCCTCTAGTTCAGGAAACAGGAGTCGGATTCTAATGAAGATCAGAAATCTTATATGGGACCATAGGGCTGTTCATATGAGTCTAAGTTTGTAGAAATCAGTTAGGCCATCATCGACCAAAATTATTGAAATTATTTTTCACACACAAAACGTGTAAGAAGTTGTGTTCTTCCAGCAATTATTGTTGCAAGCAGTATGAATCAATATAAATATGAAATTGTTTTGAATTTGAAAATACTGCCACACATATGTCATGGTCGAACGATTATGTTGCCAAAAACGAACCGTGCTAAAATCGAAACATCATGAAAAGGGGTGCTGTGCATTGTCTGTCTTCTGTCTCAACTTCTACTTTCTGCTATCATGCAAGGTATTTATATATTGAAATTTGTCTAACAAAGAGATTTTCCAACAGCTCGTTTCCTTTTTGAAATTGTGATACAAATGGTTAATAATTTCTAATATGTATCAATCATTCGATTGGGTTATTTAAACTCAGGCCCGTACTCAGGATTTCGTTTCGGGAGGGGTCCAAAGATAAAACAAATAATGTTACTGGAGATTGCTGATGTACCTAATTCTCGATGTGCCTTTTACGAGTGCTTTTAACAAACAATTTAAACTTTTCCACTGGAACTGTTATAGTATTACATTTCTTTATGTTTACTATGTCTTGTTATTTCTGCAACACATGTCTGAGATCTTCTAAATAATTATATATCTGGTTTTGAATTCAGGAGGGGCCATGGCCGTCCCCTCTGGGTACGTGACTGTTAAAATTATAAAGTGATAGTTGGAATGTAGCTTGACAGTGTTCTAAGACTCAATCTGAATGTTCATTCATTTGTGAAAATTTATAGCAAAATAATTTATTCTGATATTTTAAACATGTGTTTACTTAAATTTAAACGGTTAAACAAAAACGTCCAATCATTATTTGGTGAACGTTGAATTCATGCCATTGAGTTCGTAAGCTCTTTCCACATGGTGAAAGATGATTTTATTGCAAGAGTTTTAGATATTGGAAGCAGCATACAGGGTCCGGTCATTTAGGGGTTAGCCAAATTTTGTGCTAGGGCACATAACCGTTTTTATTATTTTTACGTTTCGTCTTTGACTCATCAGTGCAGAGCAATTCAAATTGAACTGCTTAATGCTAAACTCGGCAGTTCAATTTGAACCGCTAAGCAGACGTAATGTTTCTACTACTTACAGAACACTTTTTGTTTTGCAACGGAGTGCAATGTCTTTTCTGACGTGCCGAAAGAAAACGTGTTTTCGACTATTTCTGGCCGATGCAGGTTTGGTCATTTAGGGGTTAGCCATTTAAGGTTATGTGTCCTAGCACAAAATTTGGCTAACATTGCACTCCGTTGCAAAACAAAAAGTGTTCTGTAAGTAGCAGAAACTTTACGTCTGCTCATCGGTTCAAATTGAACTGCCGAGTTTAGCACTAAGCAGTTCAATTTGAACTGCTCTGCACTGATAAGTCAAAGACGAAACGTAAAAATAATAAATACAGGGTCCGCCATGTAACTTTTTTTAAGCATGCAATAAAACACAAATAGTTCATCCGATTTCAAAATTATTTTTTTCATATTAAAGTACAATCCTTCCGGTTAATTGCGGAATATAATTTCATTCAAATGGCTGCCTCGGCTGGTCTTGCAGTACGCCATACGGTCGGTCCAGTAATTAGTACATTTTCGATTGTATGCAGCTTTGTTTCAGCTATGGTTGCACGAATGTTCCCTCCCGTGGTTGGTGGGCTTGACGGTATTGCAAACATCATCAGATACAAGTTACAGTTAGAATTTAATATAGATATATGTTACAGCTTTAGCTTAATTATTGAATTTAATGAATGAAATACGGAACGACTTGAATAAGATGTTGATTGCATTACGCTCCAAACATCCGGGGTTTGGAGAGGCCGGTATGGCGTAACTGAGCTCTGTTTTATGTTTCATTTTCTTACTACCGGCCCTTATTACCAGTGTGAAGTGGAAATTAAATAGAGTGAACGTATCCCAATTGGGTTTCACACGATGACATCAAACGAACGGTAATTGCAGTCCATCTTTGAAGTTTATTGGTGGTTTGTGTAACATGGAATACTGTGGAATGAGATAAAATATTGTAGAATAGAATAAAATAACACAGACTGAACAAATGAGCAAACCACTGATAACTGTCAAACGATGTTCATCCAGTTCATTTTGTGAGATTGTGTCGTTTTCATGTGAGACCTGATGGGTGAGATGATATGTGAGTGAAGTGTAAGAGGAAGTATATGCAAGAACGGTAATAAAGACCACCGTTTCAGCTCAGGACTAACGATCGACCAATAGTAAAGATAAAAGTAGGGTAACGGTACCCTCATTTATCTCAGCTCCATTAGTCATCTCATATACGAAAACCATTAGTTAGAGTGAGATCTGTTGTCTCTGTGCGATAGATTGACTTCAAAAGTAAGATGAAATTAGGAGCATTCGCTTCAAGTTTTCGCGTCGCTATAACGACAGTATTGAACAATTTTCGAACTACTTTTTCTGTGGTAGTGCTTCACGAATCCGAAGCAAAGATATTGTATTCCATTAGATCACAATGCATTAATCGTAAAATCGTTAAAATAACATGGTGACACTACTGAAGAGATGATTATTGGTACATTAACCCTAGTCAGAATCTATTAGAATAGAAACAGTAGCTCAATGTTACTATGTTTGCTTGTGGAGTACATGTATATATGTATGTATGTATATGAGTATGTTTGCGTGCATATGTAGATGTATATGTGTGTGTAAATTACATGTGTAAATTATTACTAACTCAACTTTTCCATTCCATATGAAATTTAATTCACACTGAGAAAACTGGAAAATCGAACTAAGAGAAGCTCTTAAACTTGGAAAAAAGGAAGAAGAAGAAAGAAGAAAAGAAAAAGAATGATGCAGAGTACCCGAAAATTAAAAAAAGGAATAAATAACGCAAGAGAATAAATAAGTATGTAAAAAAAAACATCAAGTACCCAACAGGTAAACCCATTTAAAAGATTATTATTATTGTTATTACTATTACCATTATTACATTATTACATTACTATTACAATTATTACCACTATATTCCATACACACCATTACAAGAACCACATACCACAATTTACATTATCACAAAACGAGATCTACGACCACTGTCATTACCAAAACGACAACTAAACTATAAAACACAACCACACATAAATACAATTTTATACAATCTATTTGAATCAGCACAAAAAACCAGTGACCAAGTGGGCACCATAGCCTAGGAACGTCTGTGTGTTGATTTAAAATGAAAGCTCATAGAAGCAAATCTTATCAACGGTCTAGTGTAGAACCGAAGCAAGGGACTGCTGCCACTGTGACTGATTACAAAAAAAATACTATTGTATGCAGCTTTATTTAAGCTATGGCTGCACGAATGTTGTCCTTCAAGGCTTGAATTGTTTCTGGCTTGTCCACATAAAACTTATCTTTGACAGCCCCCCAAAGATAACAGTCTAACGGCTTAAAATCACAGCTCCGAGGCGGCCAAACGACATCCGAATTTCGACTGATAATTCGATCTTCGAAGACTTTGCGCACAAGATCGATCGTCGCGTTGGCTGTGTGGAACGGAGCGCCGTCTTGTTGGAACCAAATGGTGTCCAAGTCTTCCTCTTCAAGTAACGGGAAGAACCAATCGCTAATCATGGCGCGGTAGCTCTCGCCATTGACCTTGGCGGCGGCTCCTGCCTCATTTTCGAAGAAAAATGGCCCAATGATGCCGCCAGACCAAAATCCGCACCAATCTGTCATTCTCTGAGGTTGCATCGGCTTCTCCATAATAACGTGCGGGTTTTCCGTCCCCCAGAAGCGACAATTTTGCTTATTAACATACCCGCCGAGATGAAAATGTGCCTCATCCAAAAAGATGATTTTCATGCGTAATTTTCGCACACATTCCGCTGCATTACCATGATTTTCAAAGTAAAACCGACGACACGACCAAGCACTCTGAAGAAAAATCGCCAAGAAAAATGTCCGTTGATGATTTACCATCAGTTACCAAAAATTGGGTGATCCCTCGTATTTGATAAAAAGAATCTGCTCGAGCAACACTGTTTAGTTGCTACGAACTAGTTGCCAAGGAGGTCCAAAACAAATAAACAAACAGTTTGCCACCGGAACGTAACATGGGTTTGCTACAGGTAAATAATAAAATGACATCATACTGGAGACAAATCGGTCCTATCACTCTTTCTCTCAGGGCAAAGTCGGTGTCTAATCTCTGAAAATTCATGGAAAATCAATTCGAAGATGACTTCCCTGCTCCCGATGGATAACTTAGCATAGCTAACACATTTCGGCTTTACTGGCATCGGCACACTTATTTTCGGATTTTCAGTTCGGTAATATTTTTACTGGAAAATTCGTTATTGTTATAAAAATTACCGATTAGTCTGCTATTCTTATAAAAATTGACGTATTCAGCATAATTTGTTACCGAAATTTAGCTCTTCAAAAACCATGTACTGAAAATTTGGCAATTATCTACCAAACTGTCTTCACTTTGAAATTATTCGGTAAATTTAATAGAAATCGTGCTGATCGATCAGTAATTTATCGTTTTTTAGCGAATTGTTCGGTAAAGAGTACCGAATCAATTTGTACAACGCAAGCACATAGCACGCCATATTGGTTTTTGTATACTGTGATCGAAGTGAGTAAAATTGAATATATATAGTCCGAACTAAAAGATACACCGGTCTCGAGGCGCTGAAAAAAGTTATTGTCCGCGAGTGGGCCGAAATACCTGCAAGTCACATTCGGCAGCTTGCGATTCGTTTTTTGACCGTCTCAAGGTCATAGTCAAGGCAAAAGGTGGTCATATCGAGCAAAAGTGAATTGATTCTGAATTTTGTATTATTTTTACACATTTTGTACTTTGAATTAAGTAAAAGTAATTTTCCAAACTGAATTTATGGCCTTTTTAATTGGTTACACTTCGAGTGCCGGACCCTGTAGAATGGTCTGAAAGAGATTCGGTAAGGTATTGCTATCAATGACGTGGTGAAAAAGTCACTGTTTTTTTCCTAACCAACGAAGAAGCATCCTGGTCCCGGGAACATAAATCTGTTCATGAGACTCGAAAACATACTCTGTTTCTTTGCTGATATCAAGGAAACCGAAATGTGGACGGAAAGATTACTGATAAGTTGATAAACGACCTTGAACCAGATAACCAACTTTACTTTGAAAAGCTGCTAGTTAACCCACATATGCTAAAGACGTTAGTCTATGTATGACGAGAAAAATCGTAACTCTAATCTTCATTTTATCGTATTAACTGATTTATTGAACAGTGTAACAAATGCTTTTGATATATGATATAAAATGTGGAGCTGAGTTGATCAAGGAAATTTTATTTATTTTATCATTAGATGTTCGGTAGATGTCCACTAGTCTACTTCATAACGATATTTGAATGTTCTTCTCCGTCGGACTCAAGTGATTCGAGTTTGACCACGACGAAAATGAATTAACGTCCAGTTTCATAACAACGCGGTTTCCCTGAAAAACAGTCGTTACTGATGAAACTGTCGAAAAACTCAATTTCATCTACTATTCGACACTAAAGTAGACTACAATACTTACTTTACATACCTGCAAGATCAATGTAAATGAGCAATTATGCCCAATCATAGGTTCAAATCGATTGAAAATTTTAGATTTTTTTTTTATTTTCCATCAAAATAAAATTGGTAACTAAGGTTATGGTAGTTGTTAGTCGAAATCAACAAATTTTTGCCTTTGTTGCCAGTTTGAATAAATTATAAAGCGATTTCGTTTTGACATTACCAGTTACTGAGGGGTAGGTAAATTTGCGATACAGTTTTGATAGCCGAGTGGCAGGTCGTGTCGTCGGTAAAACCAAAGATAAATAATAAAGACATGTACGCTTATAAATATTTAAAAAAAATGTAGTTACATTAAGTTTACCAATGTCGAAATAACCGCTAGTTAAAAAAACCGACCCTGTATTGGAAGACTTATAAAATGAATTTTCGATGTTACTTAATGTGAAGTACTTTGGTAGACATCTTGAGAAATGCCAGTTGAACTTGTCTTGGTTCATCGTACCTCGTGAAACCTCCATATCTTGTTTGCTTACACTTGTAAAAGGTTAAGTACGTACATGTACAATGATCGAAAATATGGTTCATCGAAATCTTTCAGGTTCATCATTCCATTGGATCGGAAGTGCGCAATTTGAAACCAGAAAAAAAAACAGTACGGTAACAGTAGTATTCGCTCTGCAACCAGAAACATAGCAGAACATATGTTTCAACCTATTTATCCCGCAACGGCTATGATATACATTCAAGCGCTTGTCTAGATTGGCAGGGTTCGGTGGAATTCATGTTGCTCAACATTACCAACAAGCATCAGCCAACCTGCAGTTAGTGGGCATTATAACCAGTTCGATACTCAATTCAATTCAATTCTTTATCGAAATCAGCACGAAAGCAAACCATCTATGACATACATGGCACGGACACTAGCATTCCTTGTAACATGTGTGTTCGATCTCCGCACTCTGTGCGCTGTGAAGTGTTGACCGCCCGCCGACAGCACGATCTTTAGTAACAACAACAGCAGCACTAACTACGTCATAGCTGTGAAATGCGAAGAAGATCGGAAAAGCTAGATGATGGTACGAAACACAAAAAAAAACTTCTGTTCCAAACCAGGGTTGAAATTCGGTACGATCGCCAGCAGTGCAGTTGCGTTGCCATCATTTGAAAAGCGATAGTTTCGATAAAGGGTTATGAATTTGTAATATAGATATCATACGACTATCAAAAATAACTGCAAGGTGATGAAAACTGACAGTATGCGTTCACCACCCTTATGAGTTACATCCCTGCTGCTACGAGCGCTGGTTCAAACCGGCATATTCCATACTTTCCAAACTCGATTGTTTTCTCTGCTGTCGGAATCAAGTGCCACCATACACGTCAATGCATTTTTACGCCGCGACGATGGAACCCAATCCGTCCACCGTCAAGTCGTCGCATTTTTATGCGGCGTCCGATTCAGCATAGCCCTTCCTCCCCTTTCGGACCAAGACGGTGCCCGCATCCGTACCGTTGCGCTTCGTCAAAAGAGACCAAAAAAAAAAACAAACTGCGGAAAGTTCGGAACCGGCGAAGTGAATATGGCGAATGCGGCTCCATCGTAAACAAAATATATTGTCGATAATAAAAATTATTCAAATTATAAGCGCAAAGATAGAAAAGATAGTGGAATATATTCGGATTACGATAGAAAATAAAAAGTGATCAATGATGGTTGGGATTTCGAATTTAAATTTGATTTTGCTTTCCCGTGTCGTGCTGATCTTGTAGGAAAGACATTAATTTCACGATCGAGGTTTGTTCGGATATTAATGGCTTTATATGCCCACGGAATTAAGTGCGCTTCAGAAGGCAATGAATACTTCTTTTTTTCTGACAGTCTTTCGACGTTTTTCAATGATTAAATCATAATTCCTACACCTGAGATTTATGTCGGAGCTAATGGCTTTGATATAAGTTAATAACTTTACAAAGATTATCCAGTGAGCTTTTTCCAGGGATTGAGACAACTGCCATCAGCCCTAGTAAGTGGATCGTTAGATTTTTTTGACGTTCGACTATGTAGGTGGTATTTCAGGCAATTTGTCGCGACGCCTTCGATCAACAACCTGAACAAGGAATCGCAAGGTGTGACCCCTTTCCAATCGATCACCATTTTCTAGCTGGTCGCACCGCCGGCAATGTGACCTCGAAAGCTGACTCATTACTGCGATGTAAACAGCGATCCGACAAACCGCTCATCTATCGCGACCATCAAGTTTTTTTTACGCGACTATTCGTGATTGATTTAATTTTTATCTATTCAGCATCTGAAGAATTTATTTTATGTCACTCCACTGGGCCGGTATGTGTGCGGATTGCCATTTGAAGGTGAGGTTGCGCATCCAGGAACGCGGTCTGTTCGTTGAACATAAATCCTGTTTACGGTGGTGTAAATCAATCTCAAGCAGTTTCATGGAAAGATCTCGACTCAAAGAGATAGGATCTGATTCATTTGAGGAGCTTCAAAAATAACATAAAAATCCAAAATTCTAAATCTACGGCCACTATAGTATTGCAATCATGGATAGTTTGGGTATAATAAATTTAAAGACACCAAGTATCTTATGATTAGTGAGAGAAATAGCAGAAATTGGAAAAATTTCTCGAAATTTTGCAGGGTATTAGAATTTGCTCCCACAACTCTGAGTTATTTGAAATATCTGCATTGTGTTAGGAACTTTCAAACTTCAAAGACAAATAATAAAATAGTTTGTGATGATTAATTTCTAAATAACTTTTTCCTTTTCCTATATTTTCCTTGAAACTAAAACTGTGAGGCGCATTTTCTCGCTACCTCCCTAGAAAACATATATACATGCTCGCATATGAACTGTGTGTATAGTTTTGAATGAGTAGCGTGGCGAATAATTCTCGGTTGATTTTTCATTAGGGCGTATAAGCAAGTGACAGTTTCTTTTTAATCACTCTCTCTTTCGATTATTGTGATGTGATTAAAAAGATTTTCTTTGATATCACTATTCTGTTTGAAAGTCGAAAGTTTCGGGTATCATTTCATGCAAAGAATTGAGTGATAAACGTGGAAACCGCTTGGTTATTAATAGAAGAGAAAGTTAACAAAGAGAAACTGTCACTTGCTTATGCGCCCTTTTGAAAAATTAACCGAGAATTGCTCATGTCATCGCGATCGACACTATTTTGAGTCCAGCTTTCACGATAAAATTTTGGCTGGTACATTCAATTCAGGGTAAATTTGTTTTTCGCTGTTGGTGAAAATCACAAGTTTATTTTCATTTTATTCTGATATTGAATTCACGTGTTTCTTAAACGAAATAGAAATAAAGAAGTCTCTTACACTTAGGGAAATCGCGTGTGAGAAATGTTTTGATAGATTACGGTGAATAGTCGAGTAGGTGGCAGTAGTGAGCTCCTTGTTTCCAACGTATAGAAGATTTAAAATTTACACAGGTTTTTAAAAAATTTAGTTCGAGCCTGTATATTTGTAGTCTGTGCAACCACGTTTTCAGACACGATGAAATAAAACTATTGAACCAGGCGATACTTATCTATACTCATTTTGGGTGATGATGAATCGAACACAGAAGTTCATATTCATATAGTAACTATATTTTGAAAACTCGTATAGTTCTTGAGGCTCTCGTACTTGAGTATACTGTTTCTCTGTTTCTGTATGGACGCACTTTGATTTCGCTGTAAATAATTCACAAGTGTTAGATATTCAAACTTTATCCGATATACTGATAATATTAGACTACAAAAACAGAATATTATTCTCAACATTTGCTACTTAGTCATTGTAGACTAGCTGGCGCACCTTCTTGCGAACGTTCCTCATTAAATTCCGTACAGACTTCTTGGCGACAAGTTTTGACACTTTTTCCAATCTTTTTCGAACTGTTGAATAGTTTCGGCTTCCGAGACATGTTTCCTAACATGTGCCTCGTTAATTCCTCAATTGGTCGAAGTTGTGGGCAATTTGGTGGATTCAATGTCTTTTGGGACGAAAGTGACATTTTTGGTAGTATACCATTCTACCGTTGATTTCGAGTAGTGGCAAGAAGCAAGATTTAACCAGAAGACAACCGGATCCTTGTGGTTTCGAATCAAGGGTGGAAGTCATTTTTGTAAACATTCTTTGATGTAATTTTTCGACTTCAATCGATATCTCGGACTGTTTTAACACTTGCCCTTCTTGCACCGTATAATATTGTGGTCCGGGCAAGGATTTGTAATCGAGTTTCACGTAGGTTTCGTCGTCCATGATTATGCAGTTCAAATTTCCAGCAAGAATCGTATTGCACAGCTTTCGAACCCTCGGCCTGATCGATGCTTCTTGTTTCGGACTACGTTTTGGTTGTTTCTGTTTCTTATAGGTTCGAAGATTCAAACGTTCTTTAGCACGAAGAACATTTGACTTCGAAGTACCCACTTTTTTGGCCACATCCCGAACTGAAACCTCCTTCTTTTGCTCGAACGCCTTCAGTATACGTTTATCCGACTGAGGGTTAGCAGGACCTTTTTTCGGCCCGTTTTCGGTTTATCCTCAAAAGTGTTATCCTCACCGAACTTTCTGATTGTATTTCGCACGGCTTTTTCACTTACTCCTTCGATTTTTGCTATCTTTCTCAGTGACAGTCCGCGTTCTGTGCACCCTTTGTACACAATTTTTCGACGTTGTTCTGCTGAAAGTCCACGCATTTCGAAACAAACTAATAAAAACGAATAAACAACTGCACAAGTGGTTAGCGAAGAGTGTAAACAACAGGACGCATCCATAAAAATTGACAGATTCTGAACCATTGCGAAATGGCAACGGTTTTTGGTTGCGTCCATACTTTCTGGGACAGTCTTTAAAGAAGTTAAAATTTGGTTTAGTCCACCAAGTGCTGTCGAATTCTTAAAAACTCTTGCGATATTCTTGAATAAAAAAACTCTTCATTTGAAGCTAAGTTTGTAAAAATCGGTTCAGCATGCTCTGAAACATAGATGTGTGAGTTATATTTTCTAGGTTTTGATCGCTACTTCCGAATCATCTGGAACCGGTATAAGCGAAGTGAGTTTGTTTGAGAACCTAGTTTTAATTTTTTGTTCCATAATAAATTATTTAACTTGAACTTCATTTTCTAACGTACCAGTTATATAAACTTCGAATGAGCGATGAAAAACAAAAACAAACGCTTAGTTGAGATGAATAATGAAAAGTTTGTATGTTCACATCTCTTTGCAATTTGTGTATTCTTCCCGAAAAATAGCCTCATTTGATTTAAAGGAAGAATCGATCTTTTTTTCACTTTGGAAGTCAGTGTGTCTCAACAATGCAAATAGATAAAAAATTAATGAAGCATTTGAGCTCCATTATCTGCTTCCGGACCGATCTCTAAGTGTAAACCGGAGCATTGTCATGAATGAGTACCATTTAACTGCTTGTCTGTTTACTGTTATATTGCACCGCTTTAGCAAGTATTCATATACAAGAGCAGAATTTTTGAATTGATTATACAATTACCTATGGTTTGGTAAAATTATGTGATTCAACAATAATTTTAGTATTTTGAATATAATAATAAATAATAATAATAATAATAATAATAAGTTGTTTAGGGGAAAAAAGAAGTTCTTTATGAAATGGCATCTAATGTGAATGAAACGAAATGATATGATGAAAGTATTTTTGTCCCTTTATTTATGGATCTTTATTGACAAATATTTCAGATACTACACGGATAAAAATCCTTTACCGGTATCATGATTAAAAAATTATGAAATTCATGCAACGTGTCTTCCCACGAGATCATACCTATTATTAATGATATCATGAGCAAAATGGTTCATATCATGAAAATTTTTATGGAATTTGCTCACAAAATCATTAGTAATTTGCACGGTCTCATGAGAAGTAATGTTTCATGATTTTCATGTTATCTTAATCATGATACCGACAATGGATTTGTATCCAAGTATTCCTTCGAATATCCTAATAGTGATGAGCAAAAAGCGAATTTCTTCTAACATCAATTATTATTATTAAATATTGCGTTTTTGAAGATATCCCGGCTGACTAAAATATGTCGTAAATTCGTTTTCGCCTAAGACGTCAGGATAGACATAGCACTTCGGTGTAAATAAGTGCATTGTAATTAGCAATGACTTTACGTCTGCTTAGCGGATTATGTTGATCCGCGAGGTGGCATTAGCAGTTAACATAATCTGCTAATGCACTGATGAACTGAATGCGAAACGTAGAACAATCAAAACAGTCATGTGCACTTCTGCACAAATCGGTACCCATGAGGTACCAAAACCTAAATGACTCCTATCTCATGCCTCCCCGAACGTCTATGATGACATTTGGTCAATAGAACGGCGTCCACTGGGTGCTATCACCCTCTGCGTTAGTAGCAGAATGAGAGGGTGCGAAATGGCTTATAAGTTAAAGCCCATAAAGTACAATATTTATCATAGTATATTGCAACTTATAATTCTATTGTATATTACATTATTTATCATATATTGAATTGAATTATATTACATTGTATTATACATTGTTGTTGTTATTATTATTATTATTAGTATTATTATTATTATTAAATTTCCTTTAGTACAGCGACAAAAGAAGAGCATAACTTACACTGCGACATCAACTGTTATATATTGTATATTATTTCATATATTATCTTATATTATATTGTATTATAAGTATATAATATTATACTTAGAGAACAGACATCCAAGTAGAGATTTCAAGATGTGTAAGAAATTTAACGGTTGTTTTAAAAAGCAATCACCACGTAGCAATTCTCGTGTAGAGGTGCTTCGAGCAGCCCAGTAATCCCTTATGGGCTCTTGCGTTCGAGCTATCATACAATATTATTTCATGCGTGAAAAGTCCTGCGCAACAGTGATTTTTAACGGATTTTCACTTGTATGCTTTACACAGCTTTTTGAAGAAGTTTCTACTAGCTTGGATGTCTGTTCTCTGTGGTTATATTATATTATATCATGTAATATTGAATTATATTATGTTATATTATATTTAATTATGTTACATTGTATTGTATGATATTATATTATATTCTATTATATTGTATTATGCTCAATTATATTGACAACGAGGATGGGCAGGGAGTGCACCAGGGTATCTTACAAATGAATGACTGGATGATGGAGTGGATTGCCAACCTGAGTCATGTGGGGGAAGCTTTGTGTTTCTCCCTGAAGGTCTGAAATGAGTAAGACGCACCCTTCTGACAAACAAACCATCAGGCGGGTTTAAGCTGGTATAGCGAAATTCTTTATTATATGGCTGGATGTTCTTGCTGGAAAGCGCCGGGTCCTCAAAACCCATGTTGACCTTCTTAACAGCAGTTATATGAAAGCTATCTGATAATCAAATTCGGATCTACTGTAAGTCTACCCGCATACAGTGGTAATGCCTTGAACTGATGGCTTCACACATACATACATAATAACCCAAAATAACTTGTTCTCTGAACAGTGTGGCGTTCATTGCTCCGGGTTTGATTTCTTATTTGAAAATCTACTCAAACGACGCAGTTGAATCAAGCTTCATTGACTCAAATTTCGTGTTTAAATATTTTTGTTACGAACCGCGGTACGATTTTTATATATTTTTCCAAGTTTTAAAAATCGTCATATTCAAACCAAAATATCCAGATTTAGGTATATCAACACAGTCTGGGTTGTCATACCAACGCAACAAATTCAACTAAGTGGTAAAACACGGGTTGAAACTTTCATGCTAATTTCTATGACATTAAAATGTATTCATCCGTTTCAGCTAGCTTTCGGAATACTATTCTAATAACAACAAAATTGAATATATATGAATACATTCACATGCAGGGGAGAGTGTTCGGTTACCGGCACCCTTTTATTTTAAGCTCATAACTTTTGACTTAGTGCACATTATGCGGACATCTATACATCAATGGAAAGCTAAAGACTGATAAAGAAACTAAGTTGATTCATTTTATTGAAAACAAATTATTATCAATTTATAAAGTGATAAATTTTGGCCATTTCAAAAACGTTGTTCGATTACCGGCATCCCAAGAAATTTCACTAAAAATGGAGAAACATAAGTAAAGGGGATCAGGGTCATGTCGCCGAAAGCCATTTCGCCGAAAGCCGTTTCGCCGAAAGTCATTTCGCCGAAAGGGTTATTTCGCCGAATGGGTCACTTCGCCGAATGCCATTTCGCCGAAAGGGTCATTTCGCCGAAAGGGTCATTTCGCCAAATCCTGAAATCGTCTTGAAATCGTAATTGTTTTTACAATTGTTTTAAATTAAAGACAAACGAAAGATGATAGCGTTAACGTCCGTTTTGTTAACTTACCATTGTACTTCTTGAATAACGATTGATTGTTGTACTCTTGAATAAAAATTGATTCATGAACCTCAGAAAGTAGTTCCCAAAAAAACTTGTTGACTATTAGCTAGTAAGCATCAAAGCAATTGCATAGGTGTATCTACCAGGCAAATGTAGGTGGTATTTTCCGTTTATTAAATGAAAATGAAAAAATACTAATGCGGCTACGCCTTTGTGCCGCCGGCTACGCTTTGTGCCGCCGAGCCATCTTGGCTTCGGTTATGTGGCTACGCCACATCAGTTATACAGGAGACATAACATGCAGGAGATATGACCCTTACGGCAAAATTACCCTTTCGGCAAAATTACCCTTTCGGCGAGATGACCCTTTCGGCGAAACGACTTTCGGCGAAATGACCTATTCGGCGAAACGACTTTCGGCGAAATGGCTTTCGGCGATATGACCCGCTCCCAAGTAAAGGTTGCAGTTGTTCAAAGAAAAAAAAAACAAATTTTTTTCTGTTTGGAAGCGTTTTGGACAAAAGTCTTCATTGTCTGATGGTGACTTCACCTTGGCTCTCTTGTTCGGTGATTTAGATTGTGGCTCCTTTGGTGTTGATTTGGCCGATCTTCCACGTTTTTTCTTAGCCGGAGCATCTGTTGTATGAGCAGCTAGATGTTTGGCCAAAACTTTGGCTTGCTTTGTCTCGACAGCAGCCTGAATATTTCTAACGATTTTTAACGATTTGTCGAAAAAAATAGGGTGCCGGTAACCGAAATCGGTAGACATTTTGAAAATGACAAAACAAATCTTTGGTTACGAAAATTTTGATAGCATCCGGTAATTAATCACGAAATACATCGATTTTACCTCATAAATATTCAGTCCACTCACCTTGCCGATTGATGCTCTTCAAATTATGATACTATAAAAAAAGTCAGAAAAGGCTTTTGTGTTGATTTTCACGCAATTAAAATTGGCTTTGAACGCAGCAAAAAGTACAAGCGTCTGTTTGCTTCGGTATTCGGCACAAAAAGAAGTTGCTGCTATTACACACACACATGACATTTGTTGGAATGACGCTATCTGTTTTCTGTCAAAAGTTACGTTGGAATGCCGGCAACCGAACACCTTCCTCTATTTATATGAAATATTACTCTAATGTTTGCGAAATGAAAGGTCTAGTTGTGATTAGTCCGTTCATGATCTTTCAAATGTTTGAATGCTCAAACAGTCGATGAATAAAAATGAATTACCATCTACTAAATGAATATTTCTCAGATTCAGAAAACAATTTGAGTAGTGCTTGTATTCCAATGTTTACTTTTTGCTTTTCCATTAATTTATCACACAATCCATTACATTACCTCTTGATTCAGATGGTTGATAGTGATATCCGGTAAGAGAGTTGGAGTTACGAGTTTCGAATCAAATACATTTCACAAGTAACGTATTTTCCGACCATGATGAATTTTCATTGATTAAATGTTACTGCTCATGATTTGGATTCTTTTAATCACAGAATCACATGAATAATTGACATGACCTGATTAGAATAGAGAATGCTTGGTTTCATGATTTTTCAATCATGACCACGAGAACGGGTTTCTTTCCTTGTAAGTATCTCGGTAACGACTATTGCTAACAAAAAGGTAACTGCACACTTTAATTGGATTACCGATATCAGTTGTTCAAATCTCGGTGATTCAATTTTAAGTAAAAATAAGTTGTACAACAAAACGCGCCTACAGTAACTAGCAAAAACATCATGACTTCGAACAATAATAATAAGGAAAAGAAAACGAAAACCACGGTCATGTATTGTCACAACAATACATGTGACAACAACAACACTGACAATGATACAATGGATGAAAAGGCGAGCTGTGAACAATATACTTCTCAATCATCGCTAGGTGGAAATGGAAGCTACACTTTCCATGTAAAAAGATAACAACGAGATCTGTTGATACGGGTTTAGTTTTTCGATTAAATGAATGGTTCTAACGGCAGTGTTACACTTGCTAACAAATGAGCTTTTTTTTTTCGGAAAAAACATATATGTTAATAAAACTTTTGTGTATGTAAGAGCTTATCTCTATTCTAATTCTAAAAAAATTATAAAAAATTTTTAAATTCCTAACATTTTTCTCACAACACAAAGCTTCGACCATTTCAATCCGACATAATTTGCAGTGGAACTTAGGGCAACTAAACTTAAGTCCACTTTCATTTCAACCTCTGATATCATACCAGCAAGCGATGGCATCGCATCGTCACCAGCGTAATGTGAATTATCCTTTCTACCTTCTACCCGATTTAAGCCCACATTGCTACATTGTGGCAATTGACCAAATCATTATTTTAAGCAAAACTGTGCGTTGACTTGGTGAGATAAGTAAGGAAGGCATCTCTTCCGAGAGGCGTCTTCACCATAGCGGTCGCAGGCACTCACACATTCGTATAATCGTTTGGCCTGCAGAGCATTGAAATTACCAACAGCGCAGTTCTGTTTTATTATTGGAGTCTATCTCGTGCCGGTTGCGTTTTTTTTTCTTTCTTTCTTTTTTGCTCTTATGCTCAGCTCCGTGCCATTTAGCCATGAAGGCCGTACAGGAAGGAGCCTAGCCTGCAGAGCAGAACCAGCCACGAATACCAATCTCATAAAATAGGGGTATGGTGTGCGAGCTGCACCGCACATCATGCGCTCGACTCTGGTCGGATGTAGAAACTTCGAAACAGCAAATATTTGCCCCGCAGCGTTATCAGTTCCTACGCGCGATTGGCTTTGCTGTTGACCGCGAAGCCAACCAGCGAACGAGCGGTCGGCCGGCTGGTGCTGCACCGCAACAACGGTGCAACGCGCAATAAAGGCCTATCCCAGGAGGATGGTCAGGTCAGTGGCAGCGGTCCACACAACAGGGTTGAAGGAAGCTCTTGTGAGTTAATGTGCAGCTTTGTTCTGTTGAACTTGGGCTTTATTATATTACGTTGACACTTTACTAACCATTCATAGGCAGGTGATGATTAGAGTATTTAAGAACCAAATAGTTTGCTTTTAACAGATAAGTAGGATCAATGATCCGATGAAACATTTGGAGACTTCAGCATATTTAACCGGATAAATTTTAAGATTTTCCATCTCAAAGATTAAGAAGTGGATTGCTTAGTGTTTTTCTAGTTTCATATTGACCAGAACATATAAGTATAGTGAAAAAAAAACACATCTTGAGAAGCAACGTAGGGTGCATAGAACTCGACCATCGCGTCTAGTCGATTCTATATAATATGATAAAAAATGGACTGTTGAAAAATTTTGGTTTCCTCTAGCAAGGTCAAAGATTTTTATTGTATGTTTGAAGTGTAAGTAATTTGTAGAGTAATTAGAAGCTGACAATCTGCCTACAAAGCACCCTGAACGGTCCTATGCTCACATTCAATCGAATTAGAATATAATGATAACTATTGCATGCTTTATAATTAGCCGTACGCGACCGAAATATATCACCAATCCGTTCTGGCATTGTGGAGTTACAATGATCTAAATTAAATTTTGTAAAAAAGAGTCACTAACTCCACGAAGCAAAGAAAGTTCAAGAAAATCATCTGAACAAATCTAGCACACAAAAATGCAATACTTTTTAACAGTTCTCCTTTAAGATTAGGTTTGCTTATATGATAACTAGTTAGATTTACTGCTCAAAATAATAATGTGCGTATTGTTGAACATTTAACCTTTCTAACTACCACTTAATTTGGTCTACGCATTTTGGAAACTTGTCACGAGGTTTGTAAGGTAAAGTTGTCAAAATGTGATAGAACTATGTATTCAGAAGTTTTTATCTATTGTCTCCCTGTATGTCCATCATAACAAATGGTCAACAGAAAGGTGTCGAGTGGGTGTTATCGCTTCATGTGTTAGTAGCAGAACAGGAGAACGTTAATTGATTTTTGAGATATATCTCATCTGATTTTGCAAAATTTAAAAAAAAATCTTCAAACAGATTAAGAAGCTTGGTTTGTCGACGTATTGCTGGAATGTATTCAATTCAGTTACAATGTTGATCCAAACCGAGAATGTAATGGATCTAGATGTATTGGCGTACCCGGGGCAAAAATTGATTTGCCGGCTCCATTGTTGGTTTAGGGATATATTTGATGAGCAAAAATAAGGTCCCTAGAATTGATTGGTCACTCCCAAAAAAGTATTGTAGCCGGGGCGAACGTCACTATTTTAGTTGCATAGGTGCTTATTTCATTAATATCTATTTCAGTTAAATTATCAATAAAGTAACTTAATTAACATAATCCACTTTTGCCACTCTCCACTATTTTTGTTTTAGTACAGCATGGAAATTTTCCTTTGTGGCAGAACGCACATATCGTTAATTACCACATATAATAATTACCGTTCTATACCACATATAATAATTACCGTTCTCATAGTAATCCACGACTGTTCCAGGGGTGCATATATTAAATTCTCTAATATTGTTCGGTGTTCTTTTATTTTTCTAATGTCAATACCTAGGTCAAAAAGGCGTTTATTATCAATAAATGTGAAAATCTTATTAACCTTATTTATTACAGGGATATTCTCGTGCCTTCAATTAATCAGGCTTTCCGGTGTACTATCTGTTATATTTTCGAGATAGATTGTCTAAATAAGACAATCCTTTAGAATTGCCTATTTTTACTTCGTCGGTTACTGACGACGTTCCTTGGTTTAGTTTGATTGAGTCAATTTCAAGTATTTCTATATTTGTGGTAACATTATTTCTATTTATTCTTATTTTCTCTTTCGTTGGAGCACTATATATCCACTCATTCGTATGGGCTGATTCAAACCACATTGTGTGATTTATTTTTATTGTTCGTGCTTTGCATGAGTCTCTTAGGTTTTTATAAAATATTTTAGTTTTGCATTCGTTACTTTCCGCTAGGTTTATTTCGATATTTTTTCAATGAACAAATTCACATCCCTGAGCACTTTACAACCTACCAATTGATAACTTAGGCTGTGAACCATTTCGCGGTTAATTTTAACTTTTGGTTAAAATCTGACACTTGAGTGGTTATTTTGTGTCGAGTAGTTAAATTTAACTAAAACTGTGGCCCATTTCAAAATTTGACGGACGGAAAGTTATTCGGGTTCATTTTTCACTGGAAATAATTTCAACTAAAGAATTAATATTAGAATTTTCATTGCAAGATTTTTTTCAGTGTCGGAAAATAACTATCGATCTGTCAAAAATAAACATGCTCTCGAGCAGGGTTATTTTTGACAACATCGAATTAACCGCTCGAGTGTCAGATTTTAACCAAAAGTTAAAATTAACCGCGAGATGGTTCACAGCCTTAAAGTATCTTCAATTCGATAATCAACATTGGTTCGAAAATTTTCGACACCCTCTGTCACGTCTCACCTTTCCGTTCTATATATATTCACATCCTTGCTCTCCCTTGAGTACTATCATTCTATAATTTTCATTTCCTGTTTCTACCAAATGGTCTCTGGTCAGTTGAGTATCTGTTGTTTTATTTCTTCTCCATACTATCGATAATATGTTCATCAATTATTTATGATAAAATTTTCAGTAGTATGAGAGATTCAAAAGTAACTCAAAATTATCTCTAAAATGTTTGTTTCGAACAAGCATTAAGGTGAAATTCAATGCCAAAATAAGGTGAGCAAAATTACAACCACATGAATTGAACGAATCATCGCACACAGCGTATCGTGCAAAAGGGACACAAAGAAATACAGAATATTTTCAGTGATCGAGTGCTGTGCGCTTACGACACGTTTTGTTCGCTAGTAAAACATACACTAGCTATGGATGGTTTGGCTAGTAAAACATACACTAACTATGGAGACATATTTGCGCATGTTGTTTAAGGCGGTCAATTCAATCATTAAATTTATAACCAAAATGATATTATAACAGATTTTCTCGCCTAAAGCGAAGTTGTTCATTCTTTGTTACAGGTCTCACAAAATACTTTTTTATATTCTTATAAATATCGGATTCCAACACATCAAAAATCCAGCAAATTCAAAGAACGTTTATTTAATTGTATCCTCTTGCTTTAAAAATATGAATTATGCATTGCTATATGTTTCCAATACAACAATTTACCAAATATGTTTCGACACTTTCCAAAAGGAACCTCTGGACATACAAATATATGAAAATTTTGCGTTATAAATTGAAAATATTCATGTTACTTACAGTATCTTAAAAAGAAATGTATTTCTATTTGTTTAACCTTTTTTTGTAATAAATAGGTATAAAATTCCCTCAAACTTAAGAAAACTTTTCCGAAGTATGGAAAGGCTTTTCAGTTTTATTCGTATTCACGTCATCCAGTCAACGCTCTGAATTTGCCCACCCGTCTTTTTTTCATTCGCCCGCAATTCGTCTGCCTGAATTATTAGGGTACTCTTACGGCCTTAAAATACATCAAATAAGCTAATTTATTCGCTCGTTTTTTTTAAATCATAATCCCACACTAATAATATCAATATTATGAATAAAACTGGTAATCGAAAAATTAATTACATTCCGTTTTTTAGATAACTACTTATAAATTTATAAAAAATCAGAACCAATATTCAAAATGAAATGTCGTTACATTTTTTTCGGGTTGAAATTGTGCTGCTCTAGGCCAGGGTCTCACGGGCCTAAGCGTAGATCCATCACTGATTATTACTACAACTGAGCAATGAAACATTTCTAGCAGTTATCTGTGTGTCGGAAGCTCTGTTGTTTAAACCAATTAATCAGTTATTTAAACTTAAATGCCTATTATAATGAATGAATATTTGTTGTTAGTATTATATATGTTGTTTTGAAAAGTAATTGAATACAATTTTTATTTGGAAAATTAGAAATTAAAGTTAGGGTTGAATTATTTTCGAAATGTTTAATTGAATCGGGATATTTTTTTCTTCAAAAAGATAGTAAATTACACAGTTTGAAGAACGTAATTTTACCTAATTCACTGCTTACATATGTAGATTAATACTAAACTCACTGATAATACACAGAAAGAAAAGATGAAACTTACACGACATGTAAACCGATAGTACTATGAAATAGACATCAGTTGAAACGAAAATTTGATTTAAAACCATGATTGATGTAAAATTACATTAAAATTCATTTAGTTTTTCATTTAACAAGACTGTATATTTACAAACCGCTTCGTTTTGTAATGTAAATTTCCATTCAATTGCCTGCTCCAAATATGTGCATGAAAATGAATGTAAAATCACAAAATATTTTTATTTGTGTTATATATATATATATATATATATATATATATATATATATATATATATATATATATATATATATATATATATATATATATATATATATATATATATATATATATATATATATATATATATATATATATATATATATATATATATATATATATATATATGTTATGTTATGTTATATCAACGATAGACTTTAATCGCCGAGTTAATCAGCAAAATGTTATCAGGACATTCAACAGTTTTTACTCCACCTGCAGAATGGCTCACTGGAAAAGCTCTTCTAGTAAGCTGCTGATGAACGTAATACTAGCGATGTATTTTCAAGAAAATTCAAATACTGTCACGTCAGCAGTAATATTCAATCGAAAAAGTACATATAGTGGTTTATACACTATTTGGAAAATTCACCGAAACTGTACTGATTTAGCGTTAACTGGGCAATATCCATTACGGACAAATGGAGTTCGACTTAGCCGCATAACGCTGATCAATTCAGTTTGGCATCAATCGTGTTCATCTAAAACGTGCCGATCGTCAGTTCAAGGTTGGATCTGTCAGAGTCGATAACTGCGACATAGTTTTAAGTAATACGTTAATTAGAATTTAAAAAGTCCTCGGCATCTTAGAGCTTAAGCAGAGTGCCTCAAAATTTATGTTAATAAACAAAACGTCGATAAAATGACTGATTTTTGTTTTATTTTTCTGATTTTTTGGATATATTTGATTTTTGTACATCGTAACGACGGTCTGGCTAGCGCTTTAAAAAATTCATTTTTCGCTGAATCCAGTAAATAATGAGTACTTTCGATTACGTGGAAAATTATTATTATTCTGTCTCAAAAATTAATTGTTTGGGCGGAGTGAAACTGGACTAAAAAGTGGGACTGAACCGGACACATAATTTTTGACTTGAAATTATCAGGTGTACAACTTTGCTTCCGCCGTTTTCCGATAGGTGGCTGTACCGGCTGAAGCTGGTTAAAATACATAGATGATAATGCCTTTAAAGTGAGTGTGTACAGTGACTAACGAATTGTCATCGCCGTTTCAGTGACAGTTGTTTTTGTTTTCGTATTATTCACGCTCGAAAATGTCTGTTTATATGCCCAATTCTCGCCATTTGCGGGAAGTTTTACTTTTCTGTTACAATTCGCAAAAAAATGCAACTGAAGCGCATCGAATGCTCTCAGAAACTTACGGTGCTGCTGCTCTAAGTAAAAGAACGTGTCGAGAGTGGTTTCAACGTTTTGAAAATGGTGATTTCGATGTCGAAGACAAACATGGTGGTGGGAGAGAAGAAACCTTCAAAGATGAACAACTAGAAGCATTGCTTGATGAAGAGCTCTTAAAACCAGGTGAAACCTGGAGATCGCTACCGAACGCAACTGATGCGCCTTAGTCGCGCGCTAAAAGAAAAGCGGCCACAATATCAAGAGCGATATGTCATCCTCCAACACGACAATGCTCGGCCTCACATCGCAAAAGTGGTCAAAAAGTACCTGGAAACGCTGAAATGGGATGTCTTACCCACCCGCCGTATTCCCCAGATGTCGCCCCTTCTGACTTCCACTTATTCCGTTCGATGGCACACGACCACCTTTGAAGCGTTTATACCACTCGTATGCCTGTGTTTTTCCTAGACACGATTCACCAAAGGCTTTTTCTAACATTGTCAACGTTTTGGAACACTTAAATCCATTTGCAATACAAAATTTGATGCACGCACGTTGTTCTAAATTTTCATCCATTATAAAAATCGCCACACGAAAATTTTTCAACTTCTTTGTATAGACGCCAAACAAAAATTAATCTTACGATATGCGTCAAAATTTGACAGAATGTGTATATAAGTGTTGCCAACGTTGAGAGAATAAAAGTTTACCGATTGGACAAGCGCGGGAATTTTAAAACGGTTCTTTTTTTATCATAAGGTATCTAAAGATTAATATCTATATTTCTATTCTAATTATATAATTTATAAAAATTAGATTCACTGAAAATTTAAGCAAAACGTTCATTAATGGAGCGAAACAATGAAATGGTCTTCAATAAAGACTCCAAAGTGAGTTCCAGCATAATTGTTTTGGTACAGCAAGGCGTCAAGTTTCGAAACAGTACCTATATTTTCGGCGAGGAGGATTATGTTTCAGGAAACGTTGAAACCAACAGAAAATCCATTCGAGCATGGTTTCAGTTTCTTCGCGCTCATTATAAGGTGTCTTGAAATTTGGCGTTATTTATTTTTGTGTAAAGTTTTATAATCTGGTTTAACCCCAAAGGGAGTCCGGTGTAGACCTGCGGTTCCTGAAATATTGGATTCAGAGTTGGTCACTTCATCTCTGCACGAAAACTAATGTATATTTTTCCAAATCACAAATTAGGAGTTGTAACTCAAGGATGAAACTAGACAACGGAATAGATAACTTGAGTAAAAACCTGATTGTAATGTTATTTCAATTTTCAAAAAGTGTCCGGTTTAGCCCCGATCTCCCCTTACTCATTTAAGTACAATTCAGATGATACGTCAAGATTATATTGATTATTTACCCATGAACGAATTCACACTCAAAGCATTCGGCGCAGTACTGTTTACATGCACGCAAGGTAACTTAGTTTAACACAAGACGGACATAAGGCAAAGCCCATGGAGGCAGTACTGCTAAACTGCCAGGATTAATGCTTGTTCATTTTTGACGTCACAAAAACGTCCTAATTAGCTTTCACACGAACATGACATAGTTTCAGAATCACTTCAGAAATTTTTACTCAAAATCTAATTAGGTTTTGCACGAACATGACATAATCTCACAAAATTCAGTGGATGAACATCATTTGACAGCTGACGGTGGTTTGTTTACGTGTTCATTCTAACTTGAATACGTGTTATTGGAAATTTGAACAAACCACTGGTATATGTCAAACATTATTTTTATTCATCACAAGTTCATTTGTGATGTCAGATTGTACACTAAACGAGCTGGATGTACACCGTTTGAGAGCTATCAGTGGTTTGATTATGTGTTCATTCTAATTTGAATACATGTAAGTAGATATTTATACAAACTACCGGTAAGTGTCAAAAAATGTACTTTATTCATCATGAGTTCATTAGTGATGTCATCTTGCAAAACCTAATAGCAATGATGAACTTGTTTCAATCATAGTTCATTCGTGTCGTACTTGAATTGCCAAGTCATATTACCAGCAAGGTGGCAAGGATAAGGCGCTCCAGCAAGTGCTATCGTAGCCAACATCTGGGGCATTTGGTGGGCAATCAGAGCGCTCAGAGTATGGTAAACAAACAATCGAGCATTTCAAATCGAGTAAAGTCTTAATTTTCTTTATCGTAGTGATGATATTCTGAACGATAATTTGTGGGGAAGTGTGGTAAAGGGTACTGAAGAAACAAAAAAGTTAGTAATAACCAAATTTTTGTTAGCCTCTCTTCTTCATTGTTTTGGTCTTTGCCGAAGGATGCTGACCACAGTTACATGACGTCATAGCAGGGGGCTGAAGATAACCGTTGACTAAAGCTGTCAACAATAGGTTTGTTATCGTGACGACACGAATGAACTCAGTTCAGTAGGACTGTATACATGAGCTTGGCCTTATTTTAGCCTATTGTTGAACCATGTTGCCTAACGAGGATGTAATTAATCTTATCGAAAAATGGAGGCTTACTGGGACGATGAGAAAGCCAATTCACAAAGAAATTTATTTGTTTTATTCAGCTTCCTTAAGATTACCCCAACTACCTTAGAAAAATTAACATTGTCGAGGCAGCACATATGCTGATCTTTCACGAATTACGTAATTGGGCAGAAGAGAAGTTATTATAATAACAGGATTTACTAGAAATTTTCCTTTGGCAAAGTGAAATGGCTGGTGAAGAACGACATAATCCATAATGAAAATGAAATGAGTATGGCGTTGAATTTCAGAGAAGTTTATATACGTGGCGGCATACAAGTTAGGTGTGATAATGACATTAGCCATGAAGTGAAAAGACTTGTTATGGCTGTCAATAGCAATTTCTACTTTTTCTTAACTTAGGGGCTGTCCATCAAAGACGTCACGCCGCAAGGGGGAGGGGGGTGTTTCATAAAACGTGACCTTTTGTGACAGGGGGGTGGGGGGGAGGTTTTTGGAATGTGACGTCCAATATTTTCAATGAGCGCATTTTTGAAATACCTAATTATATTACTGCTTTGCCCTATTTCCTGAAAAAAACGGATCGTTTTCTATAGGAAAACGTGTATTTGTTGATGTAAAAGCTTTTCTTATAAATTCGGAAATAAATGATGCAGGAAATCATTTCTGTTGTGATCAGCAAAAGTGCACGGTTTCAAACGGT
This sequence comes from Malaya genurostris, assembly GCF_030247185.1. Classification (NCBI taxonomy): domain Eukaryota; kingdom Metazoa; phylum Arthropoda; class Insecta; order Diptera; family Culicidae; genus Malaya; species Malaya genurostris. Next base: position 115,538,272 of record NC_080571.1, on the reverse strand, counting down.
TTAGCTTAAGTTATGCACTGACAATTTTTTCAGTAATTTGATTTTCTAGCATTGGTAATAGTATATAATAAGAATTTCTCTTATCTGATTCTGATGCAGTTTATTCATTTGAAAAAGGGCGGGAGATCAACGATTTCAGACGTAGATCATGTCATGTCTTATCTTGATCATATGTGATTTTCCTCCACCAACATCAAAGCTTATCGAATCATCCAATGATTGAACTTACATAAATCAAGAATCATTTTAGCTCAAAATCACTACCCATTGTGTGACGGAAGATCAGTACCGATATTGATCGATGTGATTTAAATTTCACAGATCAACTGATAATGAAAAGATTCTCCGTCAGTGATCTCGTTTTGATGAGGTTTTGGTCTTTATTTTCTCAGCCCTGTATGCTACACTAAGGAAATATTATTCTTTACCTAAAACAATAATATATCTGTGTACCCTTAGGAGGAATAAAACATATGATTTAAATGTTTCATCAATTCCAACCAAATACTTTTGTTAATTTATATAATTGATATTAATAATAGAATTCCGATGATTTTGTAGTTTTAGGGATATTTTTTAATCTAATGACAGCATGTAATAAATCAATTTTTCCCTCATATTTGTATGGTTTGTCATACATATTGAGAATGTATTGAGATGAATTTTGTTTATTTTGAATTCGTGACATGTGACATAGGGGGGGTGGGGGGTCTTTGCTTCTGTGACAATTTGTGACGAAGGGGGGAGGGGGAGTAAAAAATCGTCAAAAAAAAGTGTGACGTCTTTTATGGACAGCCCCTTATCAACATCAACGAATCTTTTTCTGAGATTATTCCTAATCAGTCGAGAAATGTTGTGTTTTAATTAAGTTTGAATAAGGAATAAGCTTCAACTCCGATCGCATTGAGTTCAACGTAAATCTGTAATATAACAAGATATTTTGCGGTGCAGAGCAACTATTCAATTACGTTCCATTCATTTCACTCGTCAACTAAACATGCTTTCATGCTAGTTTACATTCTGTTTTTGGGCTAAAATTAGACACCGTCTGTTGTATTTAAATAATAAAGGTATTGAAATTAAATTAAGACAATCCTTCATCCCAGCAAGAAAATAACTGTAGCAGGCTTTTAATTTAACTGTTAGTTGAAGTAAAAGTTCGAATGATGTAAGTGCAACAGTCCGTGTTTTTTTTACACTTACCAGTAGTAAAATTAACTTAGATTAATCTCTTTGTACTAATACTTTATATGTTTGATCCAAACCATTGCATTTCGACTCTATTAAGAGAGAATACAATAAATTATAGCTAGTTTTTCAATAGCCCGGGTTGACGGTTCAATGCAAAGAGCGCTAGTCTTACAAGCCAGTTATCGTATGTTTGAGACCCGACCTGGTGGTAGGATTCTTAGTGTCAGTAGGATCGTAGTACCAAATACAAGAAAATGTAACTGGTAGTATTAGCCATGCAATGATTCTGTACGCTATAAATCGGCTGCGAAGTCTGTTGAAAAATAAATTTGTTTCTTTGTTCAATCAAAGAAAATATTCTCATCTATTTTTTACTTTTGTGTTATTATTTTTCAGTACAACCCTGATGAAATATCGCGCGCGTGTGTGTGCTTGTGCGCACAGAAAGACTTTAATAAACTAAGTGCATACCGAAGAACATCTGTTCATAGCAAGCAATTTTCACACTAAACTATTTCTGCCATGGAACCATGCGTGTTCGGCCTACAAAACAATTGACATAGCATATGCAAAGTAGGCTAGGGTAAGGTCGCCAATATCGAAAATCCGAATAAGAGTTTTTTGTATTCAGTTGCAGTCATTATATTAAATACGAATAGATAGATACACACAGAATCTTTAAACTAGCGCAACATTTTAATGAGCTCTCACTCGATACTACAATTATTCGACCAGCTACCTTAAGAAATTCAATTTAAACCAATCATAAACTGTTGTTTCAGCGATGTCGGATCGATTGGTTTGCTGAGTGGATGAAATGAAAATTATAGGTTTCGAACTGAGCTGTAACAGAGACATGTGCGCGCCACGGTTTTCCATTTTATTGCAAGACGGAACAACATTTCATTTTACAACCCGGTATAGTTTATATGGAGAATGGAATTTTGTAAAGACAGGAATAAATATAAGGAATCAGTTGCACTACTCCATCAAATATGGCATGGCATATAACAAAAATGGATCGGATGCATCAACTGTACTAGGGGAAGTGAATAATCTATAGAACTAATCCACTTTTAAGGTATAAATCAGTGTTTATTGGAGTTTTGCTAAAATAAAGTAGCTGAATGCTCAGAACTTTACTAATAAAAGTGGATTGAATTTGTACTTAGTAGCAGTACTAAGTGTATTGCGAAAATTTGAACATGCAAGCAAGTAGTTTTGATTACAACATTCTACCACTAAAAAGTAACGCCTGTGCACGTGAAATTTCGAATAACAAAATAATAGTAGCTAAAAACAAAATTACACATAATTTAACAACAATGGTTGATTATTTCAGAACTCAAACTCAAACTTAGTTGAAGTGAGATCTGCTGTCTCTGTTGAATAGATTGACTCTGAGGGTAAGATGAAAATAAGTTTATTCGTTTCAAGTTTTAGATTGGTTATAACAGCAGTATCGCACAGTTGTCGAACAATTCTTGCAGTATTGTTTCTTGGAGCTAAAACGAAGATATTGTATTCGATTTTAAAACAATTCCTTGATTAAAAGTCAATTAATCCGCAACAAAATTGTGTCAAAACAAGGTGGTTGAACAAGCCTTCTTCCACGTCGTTTAGCAATATAACTTACTATTACAAAAACACTTTCACTACTACGAGTACTAAGAAGAATGAAGATTTCTTAGTTAAATTGTTTAAAATTGTTTATCCCAGTAAAAGCCTATTGAAACATATATATATATATATATATATATATATATATATATATATATATATATATATATATATATATATATATATATATATATATATATATATATATATATATATGTATATATATATATAGATATATATATATATATATATATATATATATATATATATATATATATATATATATATATATATATATATATATATATATATATATATATATATATATATATATATATATATATATATATATAGATATATTTATTTATTTATTTATTTATTTTTATTTCTGGAGCAGGGAAAAGCCCACTGGAGATAAGTTATTATCAATGTAACACTATGTCTCCAGTAGGCATAAAACCTCCTCATCCTTTCTACCAACAGATTACAGAATATCCAAATGATACATTTCATATTAATAACTATTATAACATATTGCATATCATTAACTATTATAACTACATAGCTAAGTACTTAGAACAAACCATAAACTTCTAAAGAGATAGTGTTCGGCTAAACAATTTCCTAATAGTATCACGAGTTAGATGAAAGTCGAACTGACTTGAACAGCTATTGAACACTCGGCACATACTGACAAATGACTCGTTGTGGCCATAGTTGGTTATGGCGGCAGGAATGCGTAGGAAAGGATGAGTTCGAAGACAACGACGACGAATATCAAAATCTAGCAAACGTAACAGCTTCGAGCAATCAATTCGTGACTGGAGAAGATCAGCAATGAAAACTGCCTTGAACACATTTCTGCGAACGGACAATAGATCGAGATCTATGAGCTTGCAGCGATCTTGGTAACTCGGAAGATTTAGGGGGTCTCTCCATGGTAGTTGGCGAAGCGCAAAACGAATAAATTTATGTTGAATATTTTCTATGCGTTGAATGTCGTTTTGATAGTAAGGTGACCAAACCACAGCTGCATATTCAAATATATATATATATATATATATATATATATATATATATATATATATATATATATATATATATATATATATATATATATATATATATATATATATATATATATATATATATATATATATATATATATATATATATATATATATATATATATATATATATATATATATATATATATATATATATATATATATATATACATATATATATATATCTATATATATATATATATATATATATATATATATATATATATATATATATATATATATATATATATATATATATATATATATATATATATATATATATATATCGATTTTTAATCATGCTTCAGTACACATGACCTTTTTTGCAGGAATATATTGTGTGTTAGGACAAACTCGTTTTAAATCTTTAGCGCAATATGCATAACCATTCAAACAATGCTGGTTCAGTTACTCTTTGCAAAAAGCCTGCTTTGGTAACCCTAAAATAGTCTCTTCACTATTCCCACGTTGAGAAGAGTGTAGCCACGGTACAAGTGTGCGGCGATGGAGACCGTTTACATAAGTTTTAACATTGAACACCGCTCGTTATGTGGATCATTCCCAAGGGAAAACTTTTTAAAAATTTTCGAAAAACGTTGGTTTTATAGGAATAAATGTATCTGAGCAATGAAATATGATTCTTCAAGCAACGTTCAATGAAAAAGCTCATAGGAAGCTACTTCCTAAATGCAGCCATTTTCGAGATACATGAGAAACTAAATCGAGAAATGGATATTTCATGAGAATATGCTCATTTTCTAAATTAATCTGGCTTCTCCATCGCCAAATTTATTATTTTTATAATTCTCATGAAATTTATTCAATTTATTCTATGACATCAAGACGATGCGAGTAGCTGTTTTCGAGATATTTTGAAAACAAAATCGAAGAAAAATCGCTCGTTGATCAAAATACATATTGTTTATAAATTAGGTGCGGTCTTCCATAAGCAATACCAAGGCAGATTGTATTCAAGTTGCAAAGTACAATATTAAAGATATATTTTGCGAAAAATAATTAAATAATTATGGTTTTGCAAACCAACTTTATGATTTCCCACCGGTACCAATACTTATTACAGTTTTCATGTTTTGAATATCTTAACACTCCAAATAGGGTAACACTCCAAATAGGGTACAGTTTTCATGTTTTGAATATCTTAACACTCCAAATAGGGTAGGGTGGCCACTTCATATATTTTGGCCCACCTAACAAACTTTATGGATTTAGTCGATGTTAAGTAACCCATGTTTCATCAATTTGAAGCTAATCACATTAAATTACCTAATGCGGAAGAGTTTTTCAAAGATATTACAACATTTTGTAGATATTTTTACAAAGTGGGCCAAAATAAAATCAATCCTAAAGTGGGCCAAAATACCTATGTTACCCTACCAAGCCCGAAAAAAAGTTGGAACGGTAACTTTGAGCTGTCATAGCTCAGCTGTTTTTCAACGGATCTCAATAAATTTTACACCCTCGTATTTTTTAGAGTTCGTAGATTATTTTAAGTATATCATTATTGACGATCGGTTAGGAAAAATAAATGCAAATGTGATTTTTCCAGTTCCGGGTTTTTTTTCAGGCTATCTAATTTTGTTTCCTTTGGCATCAACGTCGCGACTGAATATTGAGAGCTCCAACTTTATCGAGTCATAACTTTGTTGATAGTCAACCGATTTTCAAAATTTGTTCACCATTGGAATGGCACTAGTGGACAAATAAAATAAACCGGTTCTGGCTATCCTGATTCCCGGTTTCCGATTCCGAAAGCACCGGAAAAAGTGTTCATTTATTCCCAAATGGATCTCACTCACTTTCCTCAGCTATGGATGACAAATTTTCACAAATGAATATAAGTTCAAATGAAAAGTCTCGTGGTCCCATATTGAATTCCTGAATTTCAGCCGAAACCAATTCCGGACAACCAGTTGCGGAATTACAGGGTGAAGATTATTAAAATATTTATACCGTTACTAAAAGCGCTAAGTAAAACACGTAAACTAATTTCTAAACTTGCCTCAAAACTAGTCCAATCGATTGTCATTGTCAGCAGACGGCCAAACAAATTGATGTCGGCTTTTCTGATTCCCGGTTTTTGATTAACGATCGGATATCGGGACTATAGACTCGGAAATGGGTCCCGGTCACTTTTCTCGAACCGACTTCGATTGTACCGACTCCCGGACTCCGGTTCCGGAAGTACCTGCAATAGTGGAACTCACTTCGTTTTCTCAGAAATGGTCTTATCGATCTGAGAAGTGCTTTACTCTGTAGGTTACTAGTTGAATTTGAACTGCTCGGCACTGATGAGTCAAAGACGAAACGTAAAAATAATAAAAACGGTTATGTGCTCTAGCACAAAATTTGACTAACCCCTAAATGACCAAACCTGCATCGGCCAGAAATAGTCGAAAACACGTTTTCGTTCGGCACGTCAGTAAAGACATTGCACTCCGTTGCAAAACAAAAAGTGTTCTGTAAATAGCAGAAACTTTGCGTCTGCTTAGCGGTTCAAATTGAACTGTCGAGTTTAGCACTAAGCAGTTCTACTTGAACTGGTCTGCACTGATGAGTCAAAGACGAAACGTAAAAATAATAACTAATTTCCACTTTACGAACATTTATTACTTGTAAAAAAGATTTCTTGTGTGCGGTGATTATTGCAGACACTTACATTACACATGTGGCATTTGATAGTACTTTTCACTTTTTTTTGGTACAATAGAAACAAATTGTGGTTGCTTTGAAATTTCGCTGTTGAATTGGTTCTCCGGAACAAACTACACAAATGTATTGTTTCAATTTTACGAAATGTTTCTCGCAGATAATTTTTAGACATTTCGAGCAAGTACTAAGACCTTTTGTTGTCGAACATGCGGTACAACAATTACCGTTGTCTTTATCTTTTTCTAGCTGGCGTACTTCCTTTAAAAAGTTGATAATATCTTCGCGTATGTTCATAGTGACTCCACCTGACAACGATACGTTCAAACGATTGTATACATGATCCTTTGCTAGAAAGAACACTAAATGTTATAAGTAGTGTTAACGACGACATGGGTTGTGCTCTTCCCATTCTGGGTATTTCAACGTGTATAAAACAAACGAGTTCTGCAACACCATTTTTAATATATTGTAGAATAGAGCTAGCGGCCATCGTTTGGTCGGTTTTACACATGAATACTCCTTCGTTATCTGGTCCAAAATATCCACACCAGCTTTTTTCGTGTTATAATGTAGATTTACTTTGAGTTTTGATGATTTAATTTCCTGGGCAACTAAATTTTCTCTAACATTAGGGTTCGTTGACAAAAATATAACCGCTTTATTTTTACCACACACATATGATGTAAGTGTTTTAGCACCGTCTATCTTTGGCCGGCAGAAACTCCTTTGGAATCTCCATATGATTTTTTCGCATAGTACCAGTTACAAAAATGCCATTCAATAGAAGCTTATCAGCTAACTCGGCGGACGTGAAAACGTTATCAGTTACAATTTCTGTCCCATGCTCTAAACCTTCAGCCATATCCAGAGTGACTCTGAACGACTAGCGGTTCTCTCTAACTCTTTTCTTCGGTGGTTTCAATTTTTCGGATTTCTTAGAAATCTGATTTCTCGAAAGCAAATGGGATCCTGAAAAGTTTAGTTTTCTATTATTTATCTTACATAGAAACAGATAATTGTGATTATATTATATTGTTTTCCATTGTATATAATATACCTTCGAAGTATATTTGTTAATTATATGCATACGAATTACATGCATCGGCAGTAAGCCAAAGGTTTATGCCGTATTTATTAGGTTTAGTTGGCATGTACACCTTGAATCCACACCTTCCTCTAAACGGTATAAGCCTTTCGTCGATGGTCACTGATGCAGATGGAATATAAGCTTTCATGCTGTTCCTTCTGAATTCTTCATGAAGTTCTCGGACAGCGATTACTTTATTCCCACTTTTTTCAATTCGCTGAAGCCTGGACAGACAATCGTCAAAGCGGATATGTTTCATGATATGTAAAAACCGTTTACGAGACATTACTGTGCTAAAAATGGAATGTGGAGAAAATAATCTCCTGACCACAGGCTTCTTATAGAACGTTTTCGAGCTTTTTGTAAGCCAATTGAAATTATCTCCTATAAAAATCCCAACAACTCTGCACTGCACAAAGGAGTCCATGAATCGTCGCCTAGTGCATGCTGATTTGTATGTATCAATATATTTTCAATAATGGATTGTGTGAACAGTAATTTAAACAAATCCGCTTATGTATTGATTTTATTGCTGTAGGGCGTTAGCGATGTTTTCTGAGTTCATCGAATGCTATATCTAACGCATCTGAAACAATAACTTTCCATAGCATACCTACGAAGACATATACATGATGTTTTATTTGAAATTGTTTATAGCTAAACATACTACAAATAGTCTGAAAAATTTATTATTATTTTAAATTTCAATTAATCAAAGTTTAGTATTAAATGAGTAGAATCCACTTTAAATAATATTTGGATATCTCTAATTTTGAAAATGTTCAAAAGTTTAAGGAGCAAGACTCTTTGCAAGCGTATGAGTAATGCCAACAATTTGTGCTTAAAAACAAATTCCGGCGCATCTTTTCCTGATTTTACTCAATAAATTTTCCATATGGTTGAATAATAAACCAATCGGTTCATACTACTTAAAATTGCAATTCAAGAAAAACGAAAATCTTAGTCTAAAACTCTTCCGTTTTCCTTAAAACTGCTCCAGAAAAATTATTTCAGTTTCAGCTTACTTCCACTGACACATTTGATTAGCAACAAACACATTCCTATATGGATGTCCTCTTGCAGAAATTATTGCGATATAAGGATTTACGTACTTTCTATTAGTAATCCGACAAAACAGGAACCTTGAATTTAACACGCGAAAGGCAATGGATATGGAATGTTGTCGTAAAACTATTCATTTTTCTGGCAAACTGCCTTTGTAACAGAAAATATTTAGTTTTGTTTATTTTGTGTAGCGCAATCTAATACAAATGCATTGAAGCTGTGTTGCTAACTTTTTTATTGGGGAATTAAAATCTACATTCATAAAATGTAAGCAATTTTTCATCAAACGTTGGTGAATAATTGATGTCAGGCTTAACATTCATTTGAGAATAAATTATTGTGAAAAAAGATTGTTTGAATCTCAATCTTACAATCCACTTTGATAAACTCGGTGCACTGCATATATGAATACACAGATCTATGGCATACGTACCAAATAAAATGTACGTAATACCCAAATTACCAAAACAAGTTAACCTGGTTTACTCTTGATCCTTAAGCACCTCAAAAAAGTCGTAAAAATGTTGAAGCTGAAAATTTATTTATGATGCCAAATATCTTAGAATTGCTTAAAATGTTGAGATAACATCAGATCTCGAATTCGGAAATCTTAAAATTTAGTCCCGGAGAGTCTATTATTAAAAAAAAATTTATGACACTAAACCTCAACACATCTATATTCAAAAAATAATCAATAAAAATAGTTTGCATAATTTGAACCTTTTTCAGTTTACGTTCTGCTTACTTCTATTATTATGAAAACTAACTGATATCGCTTGCCGTTTCTAGCAACAAATTCCTTCTTCGGAGAAAAACTGGATTCATTCTGATCACCCAGAATTTCATCTGGAAAATCTTCGAGAATCTCAACATGCTGTTTCAGAGCACACCGATTCTGTGTCACTTGATGAAGACATGATTTGCAAATGACTTCGTGAATTATATTAGATGGGCAAAAACAAAAAATTTTTGCCTAGCATAAATCGTGGTAATGTATTCGTGAGTTTAAATGCAAAAGCGACTGGATCCTGATACTACTACTACTGGCACACACTTGTAAATCATATAGGTAGTAGTGTGACTGTACACATCATCATGTTATCAGTGGAGACGCCACATTAGTTGACTGTTTACTTCACTTCTAATTAATGAATTGTTATAAAATCGGTTCTAAGAAGAAATATCAATGAAAAATTAACGGTAAGTGATATAAAAGATGCACAGCAATTCGGCAAAAATGACGCAATTTTTTTATGAGGCGCGGCACTAAATAATGATAACATATCTCACTATAACCAATGCACAGTGACCCGGATCCACAATTCGTGATCTACACGGAACCACCCGCGATCTCATTTCAACCAGAATATAAGTTGATTTTCTGAATTCGATTGGTTAAAATTTGGTACAACTAATCGATTGTTGTTTTAACTAAACTGTCATTTTTGTTTTTCGATTAGCAGAAACAATGGTTGAAACAACTAATAAAACTGTTTGAAAAAAAAATGCTGTCAATTAGTGAGGACACATACCTTTCAATTTCAACAAATATTTTAGTTGAAATAACTGGTGTTGTTATTGAAACAAAATTCTGTTAGTTGAAAAATAAATCGGTTTTATTTGTTTCAGATATTTTTTTATAAATTTACCTGAAATGAGTGTTGAAAGATGATGCCTTCAAACGGTTGAAGTAAAGTTATGCACTGATAATTTTAGTCAATTTATATGAGCTTGGGTGCATCAACCGCTGGGAATTGGAATTTTGCGACGGCAATTCAAACGCACATTCAAACGCAGCGCGTTCTGTGTGTTTGAAACCCTTCGCTCCTGTTACTTTTATAAATTAAATTCATGACAAAAAGCGTTTTATTGCTAATGCATGATCATCATCATCGGTATCAAACAGCTGGAAGTAAAACAGTCTGCTGGAAGTAAATCAATGATCGAATTTGTAGCATAAAATTTTTGCGCATACCTGAAACATTACGAGATGATCATTTTCTAATTTGTCACCAAATCTTTTTGATCTTAAACAAGGTTAATTTTATCACAACACCACTGTTAGATAAACACTTGTTATCATAAAATTCTCAAATCGAATAAACATAATTTCACCAAACGCTTTAACCATCGATTTTTTCATTGACATTTTGAAGCGACGCGAATAGATTTCAACTAAAAAAGTTATTGATTTTGCATTGCGATTATTGTTTTGCTTTCAACTGTCTCCGGCATTTGACAGCATTCAAAACAACATATTTTTCAACTACTTGAATATATGCAAATCAGAAACCATATTGGTTGATTCAAAAAGAAATTAGTTAAATCAACTATCGCAAAAATCAAAAACTGCGATATCGCAATTTTATGATCGAAGGGTTCTCCGTGTAGTTATATACTTCAGGGATCATTCAGAAATCACGTTGACCAAGATTTGAAACTTTTGACTTTAAAAACAACAAACAATGTTATAGTGCTTTTTTGTGGTTTTATATACTCAACAGAGGAAAACTTCCATAATCCTTTGGAAACATTTGAATGGCTCTAAAATAATCGATTTGCGGAATTTATCCGATGTTTACAACTGTTGAGTACTTTTTGCCATCATTATACACCAGAAGCAAAATCCTATAACAGAGCTCAGAAATTGGAAAATAGATAGATAGAGAATTCTGATCAAGAATTTAGTTCCAGAATTATGAAACTGAACATTCTAGAACTGAATTTTTAACTCAAGCTCCGAAACTGAATAAAAAAAACTGAATTAAGTTCCAAAATTTAGCTCCAGAATCCACGTTCGGAATTTAGTTTCAGCATGCAAGTTCTGTATTCAGGAAATTCGGAAATTCAGAAAATTAATTCAGAAGTCAAATTATGAAACGGAACTTAGGAATTAAGTTCTAATTCAGAAGTCAGTTCTTAAACTGTTATTAATTAAGAATTAAAATAGACAAAAATCCTGGCTCTGAACTCAATTCCAAGATTAGAACTAGAACTTTGTTCCAGGATCCAATCCAAATTCAATTCTGTTGCTGCTGCTGTTGATGGAAGGTCCTCACCACGACGTCAGTTTCGTGTAAAGCATGAGAAGAATTGATCGGGACTGATATGTGCCTGACTACTTCAAAACTGTCATCGCGGATAACTGTTCTGGCTTGAAATTGTTAGGCAATATATTTCCGCTGATAGAAACTGAATGTATTTCTATAATTTTTTTTAGTTGTTTTGAGAGAATATAGAATTTTATTCATCAAAACAATCTTTATGATAATGATTCTAATAATTTAGACCAAAAAAAGGCATCGCTTTAATTTTTGATTTATATGTTAAAAATATTTTCTTTAAAATATTTGTCAATATTTACATTTACACTGTATATTTTCAGGATGTTTTTGATGGTGCAAAAACGCCAGTTTAGCATAAATTGTAGCTGGTTTGACTAGCAATCGAATAATGTATAAAAACATATAGGTAATCGCTTTGAATTCAGAGATATTTACGACCATTGTAAAAATCTCACCTCTTTTTTGGTCTTCTGTCTACAGTTTTCTCTATAACTTTAAATAAACAACTCTATTTTCCGTATGTTTTAGTGCATTTTATTTCTGAAACTAGTACCCACATTATCAGATCCGAATGGATTCCGAATCAATTCCGAATCGGCGAGAAATTTTCATTCGGAATTTCATGTGGAAATCATAATGGATTCCGAATCAATTCCAACTCCAGTGCAACAACCGATTCCGAATGAACCGGTTCGCCTACAACCGGTTGATTCGGAAATCATTCGGAATTGAGTGAGAAGATGCGGACTGAATTGTCAATTCGTCTTCTTCTTCTTCATTCCTGATTTTGCACGTTTTCGTGCTGGTTTTCAGTTTATTTTTAAACGAAAACATTATATAACTGAATATACAAATTTAAATCTTCATGTTTTTCGGATATACAGATCTAGTAAATAACCAGTTCTTCTTAGAATCCCAACATAAACTATTGAAATTCGCTGGAAATTAACAAAACGGCCTACCTTAGTCAGCATCATCCATTCCTCTAGCTGGAGTGTAGTGAAATGGCTTAAGTCGCTTAAATTTCACACTAACACATTCATAAAATGAGCGAATATTCAATGACATTTATAATCGGTATCGGTTGACTAACAACAAAGTTATGACGCGACAAAGTTGAAGTTCTCAAAATTCTATTCACAATGCTGGTGCCGCATAAATGCAGATAGGGCATATTTTGTGCGTGAGAAAAAACTTGGAACGGGAAAAAACACATTTTCATTAATTTTTCCTAACCGATTGTCAATAATGATATACTTAAAATAATCTATGAACTGTATAAATTTCGAGGGTGTAAAATTTATTGAGATCCGTTGAAAAACAGCTGAGCTATGACAATTCAAAGATACCGTTTCAACTTTTTTTCAGGCTTGGAGCTTCGCGTAAATTTTTTATACTTGGTATTAGGAGTGTTAATAACAATGGACTTTAACTTTAACTAACCATTAAGCTTTATTTTTTGCAGATTTAAATATAATATGATATCAAATTTCTGTGTCTGTTGAAAATAATTTCGCAGCAATCTTATTTTCTGTCACTGAAATGAAGCAATGGTATTTTTGTGTACGTTGAATCATTTTTTGTTTGTTGATAAATATCTTTCCATTCTACAGCACCATCGTCAGATTCCTCTTATGACACATAACAAAACGAGATTGCTGTGAAATTATTTTGATTCCTTTCAGAAGCCCAATCGTATAAAGTTTTCGCATTTTTTATGGTTGCGAAGAAATGTCACTCCCAATCAATGTTCTATTTTGTTTTAAATTTACAAAGGCTTACGAATTTTTTCTTTTTTCATATTGAAAAGCTGCACTGTGCGATAAAAAAATTGCCTTTTTATCTTTTTTATATATATAAAAAATAGGTACAGAATTCGCTCAAACTTTAGAAAATTTTTCCGAGGCCCGGAGGGCCGAATGACATATACCAATCGATTCAGCTCGACGAACTGAGCAAATGTCCGCGTGTGTGTGTGTGTGTGTGTGTGTGCGTGTGTGTGTCTGTATGTGTGTTGTCAACTAATAGGTCGAGATCTCAGAGATGGCTGGACCGATTTTGATCAAACTAGTCGCAAATGAAAGGTCTACCCGTCACCCAGAACGCTATTGAATGATTTCGAGATCGGATGTTTACTTTTAGAGTTATACGAAGTTTTATGTCAAAATTTTCAGTTTTTGACAGTATCTGTCACAATTGACCTTGAAAATAGAATGTGTTTTCAGACTTAGATTCCGCACGGTAATAGCTATCCAACAAGCCATAGATTGTTAAAATCCGTCCATTTTTAACGGAGATATCGAAATTTTTGTGTAAACGACTTTTCCCCCTATTCCAGCAGTAGGAGTTTTGAGCGCTGTATGACAAAGAAATGCTTGGGAGCAACGGAAAACACGATTTTTTATACTGTTACATACAATTGTTTCTAAGTACCAAAAGACTGTGTACAGCATCCTGTTTCATGACATTTAGCCTCGGACCGATTTTAGCACGGTTTGTTTTTGGCAAAATAATCGTTCGAATACGACATATATAAATCAGATGATGGCCAAGATGGCAGCATTTTCGAGTTAAAAACAATTGCATAATTATATTGATTTAAACTACTGACAGTAATGAATGCTGGAAGAACATGACACCAATATACTATTCAAATCAGTTCGTCGAGATTAGCAAATGCTTGTGTGGAAATCAACCATTTTCTACACACTCAGATTCATACGAGAAGTGCTTCCAAACAAGTTTCCTGAATTACGTCTGGATCCGACTTCTGGTTCCTGAGCTACAGGATGATATGTCAAACGAAATTAAAATAGTGTATATCATTTTTCTCATAGATGGCTGAACCGATCTAAGATTCAAATGAAGGGTCTTAGGAGTCTATAAAACATCTTACTTTTTAGTCAGTCTGCACTGATTTTCGAACATTTTGAATCAAATTTAAACTATACAATTCCTCAGGGGAATTTAAATGACTTCGGCTACACTGATTTTGAATTCCGGTTCCAGTATTCAATCGTTTTCTCAAAAAATTGAATTTCAAAAACAAAAAATTTAAATTAAAGGATTTATGGATCCATGCTAAATTATTGAATTTTGTCTGATTCTGGAATTACAGGGTGATGAGTTTTCAAAATTCAAGCCGATAAAGAAGATGACAATAAAAAGGTTCAAAGTTGGACTGAAAACTATTGTAATTTCGTCAATTTTTTTTGCCATACGAATTGTTTTGGGTTATGCTGGTTTCTGAATACCGGCTGTGGAAGTACCGTAAATAACCGTAAACTATAAACTGATACTTTCTTCCACATCTCATGGAATGTTCAATCGATTGTCACACGTTTAGATTCAAATTCAATCCGATTTGCAGCTTCGACATTACAGGGTATTGAGTGATTAAAATCACAAATTGCCGCTTAAAACGACGGTCATTAAAATAATGTCATAAGAACTAAAACACCGAAGAATATTCATGCAAAAAAAAGTTATCATCTCACTGCTAGGTGGATTAAACACGTTTTTTATATTCATTCGTTGTTTTAGAAACTTTATTAATTTGGAAAGAAAAACTTGCACAGCAACTGTGTCATGTTTCAAGACTTCTGATATTATAACGAAACTAAAACTCCTTCAGTTAATGAAGATTTTGTGTCTTTCAAAAATTGAGATTGTTATTTTTTTTAAAATCGTGAGTTACAAAATTTCTAGTTTTTCTGTTAAATATGCTACAAAATCATCAACTGGTTTTGTTAAGATTTCTAGATTGCAACTATCAGTAGTTATCCATTGTTCAAACGAGATCTCATTTACAATCCTCTGTTCAAGTTCATCTAACAAGCTTTCCTCA